>NC_090745.1:90160213-90182713 GCF_036898095.1 Palaemon carinicauda
AAACTCTCACAACAAGAATTATACATAAACATCTTGGAATAAACCGCAGAAATCTACAAAATGATATAAGATAAATGAAAAGCCACCGATGACAAAACATCTTATTTACAATGATAGAACTGGCTATATTAAACCACAATAGCATTGATTACATTTTAAGCACATGACTTATAGCACAAATAAGAACCCGCAAGAGCAAGAAGATATTCTGCGCCCCATTTCCTGAAAGTATGTCCAAAGGGGTCAGAGGACAAATTTTTATAAATACTAGATCCCAGGTGATATGTACTTTTTCTAGTTTTAGCTCAGTTTTCACGGGAAATCACAATAGGCAAAAGAGACCAAATGTCCCTTTTCCTGTAACTAACGCTTCGGTTCACTTTTCAAAGAGAGAACCTGATTACTGTACTATCTTTATTCTAAATTCATAAAGCTCCAGCTTTGCAACTAGATAAAGGTTTTCCTTTTCATAAATATAATTACTAAAGACTTCACCCAGCACACGTGCAAGTATTTTCATCTTTTTTTTTCTTATTTCTTATAAACCACTTATGTATGATTATTAGCTCACTTTTGAAATCCTTCTATTTGATATCCCATTTACTAAACAAGTTAATTTTCATGGTTCCCATGATAAGACGATTTGAGTACTCCGATTTCTTTTTGATTATTTACCCATTTGTGTCTTTTACCTCAAATTTACAAACGTTTCTGCGTTCAGTAGTCCTATACACATGTACAATATTAGGTTGTGGTGGTCCATTGGAAGCGTCCCTGCCTGGCGCTCGCCGGACTGGGGTACGAGTCCCGCTCAAACGTGATAGTTTCTTTAGTGTCTCCAACCTCCCCATCCTTGTGGGCTAAAGAAGAGGGGGGGGGGGGAGCTTGGGGCGCCGGCGCCTATAGGTCTACCTACTGAGCCATTAGCAGTCATTGCCTGTCCCTCCCTAGTCCTAGCTTGGGTGGAAAGGGGGCTTGAGCGCTAATCGTACGCATATATGGTCAGTCTCTTGGGCATTGTCCTGTTTGCAAGGGCAATGTCACTGTGCCTTGCCTCTACCCTTCATGATTGGCCTTTTTGCCTTTAAAAGAGCAGAAGGAAACTTGGTTAAACGTTTTACAAAGTTCTTAATTTTGACTAAATTCAAATAAATGTTATTGTACTTTCTAGAGAAATGCTGTCATTTATTTTTCATAAAGAAAAATCTTTCTCTCTTACCTCGAGCCTATCCTGTATCAAATAATTTTTTGGGTGGTTTCAATCCTGAAAAAAAAAAATATCACTTGTTTCAAGAAAGGGCGGGGTTGGCGAGGAGGTTGCTCTTTTGTTGTCTTTTCAGTGCTTTCCAAATCTAATATTAAAGTTATAACGAGACTCACATTTGGCAGGTCTTTTGAGGTCAATAAAATGACAGCCTTGCATTGTGCAGGCAATAAATTGAATTACAATTAAATCACTACGAGGGTGAATTTTAATCAAATTACCCAAAACCATCAACACACAGGAAAAACTTCTCAATTGGCCTTTTACAGCTTACTGTGCTAGAAAAGTCTGCAATCATTGTGTATGACCCGTTATTTGTTATTAAGTAAACATTTCACCACATGTACTATAACCCTCCACTTCCCACTGACTCCTCATCGACCTAAACTCCTGATGACACTTGGCTCTTCCAAAAGTGCTACCCTTTATAAAATCTTCAATTCAGCATCGTAACATGAGCCATTAATCTTTAAAATGTCTTAAATTCTATGGTGATTGGCATTGAGTGTATACTTCTGGAAGATCAAACACCCTATTCGTAGTTAGCGAGTGATCTTTACACTATATCCTCGCCAAAAAAGTTTTGTACATTATACTGTGGTTAAGGACCGGCTCAAATGACTCTCTCACTCTGCCTCCAATTGTTTTTTATTCTCTTCATGCCTGTTTTTATCACTGTTGTAGAAAATGTCTGACAGGTGTCTTATTTAATTTAAGGTATGTTAAAGTTCTCCGCTGATTTACTGATTACTATCCTTTTGTATATACAAACTAATGTTTGGATATTTCAATATATCACCCAGAAACGATTTTTTACTATAGGGTAGTTAAGGACCTATTCTTGAGTAACATCTTCCACCGGGACCTTCTACAAAACCTCTAATAAAACAAGAAAACCTCTGCACGATTGACTTTTTCAATGTAGCAACAAGTACCTCTGCTCAAAGGGAAAGTGAGGCATCTGATAATCACTGGTAATTAATGAATCAATTATATAAAGCCTCAATAAAGTAATTGTCTTTAATATGCAAATTTAATTATCATCAAGCTTTATGAAAATAATTTCGCATCAGACTACTAGTCAACTTCATAAACAACTTACCGATCTTTGTTTGAAGCATCCTTTTCCTTATTTTCCATTCCAGGGCCAAGGAGGAGAATTGCACTGGTCGAAAGTCACATGTCCTAGGTATTCTTTTCCAAATGTCTCCAAAGGACTTTAAGCACCATTGCTACTTCAGATGTGACTGGAAGAGATCCTTGCCTCAGCCAAATCCCCAGCGATAGATTTCACTCAAAAAGTTTAAATTTTGAGAGAACAACAAACCAAAATATCTTTCTCTTCCATTCCTGACAAGTAAGAATGTTAGAAAATAACTGCTCCTTGTGGAAACTTGCATGAAAAAGAAGAAAGTTATACTACCGTTGAGAGAACTTGCTCTACAGATTTATCAAATAAAAGAACTTGTTACTTTGTTACTAAACAATGTGGTCTTAACAGTGATCCAAGATATCAATAAGTCCAGTTTGTCGCCAGCTTCAACATCCAATCTCCCGAAAAACAACTTGAAAGAGAAATCAAACAAAGTGCCCTTTAGGACTTCCTGCCTTTTCTATCATTTCACTGCCCTAGTGCCCTTAGTAGGGAAATGTTTGCTCCCAGTGTAAGACACTTCAGTTTTTTCCTTAACCGGGACCATGCTTCCCAAGAAGACGTTTTAAGAAAACAACTTAAACTGGCGACTCAAGAGCAAGTGATGCCAAATTCTCAGTAGCATTGAGCACAGAAACCCTATGTTTTTTCAACGTAACCTCTTCTTTATTTTAGGAAATCACCACCCTTAAAGCCTGGTATCAATAATCATACGTTGTAGTTAGTATGGGAGATATTAATAAAAAACACACTATTTTTTGTCAAAAATGCATAGTAGTTTTGTTTTATATTGTGCTAAAATCTTATAAAAAAAATGTATATTCATTATAATGAAGTTATTGAAAGTCTTGCTTTTTACCGGTAATAGTCAATTTCTAAAAAATAATATCCAATTTTCCTCAGATGTAATTCTTAAGAAAACTATTCTTCTTCTCGAAATATTTTGGACAAATATTTTGGTCATTTCCATGCTAGGAGGTAAATCTTAGCAATCCATGGTTGCCAACGGTTATACGAGTATAAGCGAATGAGCAACCTGGTGGAGTAATGGGAACTTGGGTGTGGAGGAAATGTTCCCCTATATCTCGAAGAAGTCTCTAGCAGCAGGGTGACGGATTGGGTTTAAGGCGATAGACAAGATGTCTCTTCGTCTTCTACTCTCGATGCCTGGCGGATGATCTAACTGGAATCAGTATGGACCGGCAGGGGTCACTTGCCTTATTTAGATAGGCAGTGCGCATCACAAGGAACTGGCTATCCTTTAATGAATTTAGCTAATGAATCCTCTGAGGCCCTTGGCGTCAATAGGTGTAGGAGATGATGATGATGATAAATGATACTTTGAATTTTTCAATTAGCATTACCACGTATTTTTCATTGTCACTTCAGCAACTAATGAAAAGTAAACTTAAGAACGACAATAAGTAGTTTTTAAAATACAACATTATCATGCAGCTTTAAGAGATTGCATGACCTTTGTTGCCATTAAATACAAGTTTAAAAAACATCGGTATTGACCGTCGCAGGACATTTCGTTCTTCTAGTCAACAATGACTCCCAGAGAGAGAGAGAGAGAGAGAGAGAGAGAGAGAGAGAGAGGGGGGGGGGGCTTCAATAAGGAAGAGATTTTTATATGGTACCCTATTCCATACAAAAAACACGAACACCGAGTTAACCACCTATATTTTCTAAAGAAAAATAATTTGATTTCAAATTATCTCGTATAAATGTTCCATTTTTATCTGGAATGAGACAGTTATAAATTTCAATAAAAATTCCTTCACTTGATGCTAACATGGATTTTTAAGTAAATTTACCTATGCAACAATATTCGAGTTGATATGAAAATACGTGGTAAAAAGTCCCATGTTTCTTCAACGGGCCAACCATGAGCTACATGGTACGAATAAGGAGTTTTGGCGAATGGCCAACCCTGTGACTTCTAGTGAAATTATTTCTGACTGTATATCCCATGTATCTTTGTATATTTTTCTTGGGACAGGTGATGCATTACCCAGCAAAAATATTGGGAAAAAAAACCGTCTTTACTAAGATAATCATTGATTACTTGCTATGGCAAGTAATTCTTGTAACCATCTTACTTAGCATTCAAGTAACCCTAGCATACTCTACTGTTATTAACAGCTTTTTGAATTCCAGTCAATCAATATAAGCTTTTCTGACTGATGACTTGAGAGACTTTCTGCAAAGAATAAGAAACGGATTTCTTTGGAAGGGTAAAAGTTTTTACTTTAAATATTTCTTAATAAAATGTAAAGTAGTGTTTTAACCATCAGTTTGCTTGCATAATATTCGAGAAACTATCTGATTGGGACCAAATGACAAACAAACAAGGTACTATCCACCAAATGATATCCTGTAATATAGAATTAATCCACATGAATGATAATACCTTACTACAAGTTATGAAACACTTATAAATTAAGAACAAAATTTTAAATTACTTGTGACAATGGAAAATAAATAGCATAGCTAATTGCATTAATTAAAAGCTCAGTTTAAGTAGAACAGCTTTACCTCCGAATAATAATGGTGTATAAAATATTCAAACAAAAGTAAGAACATGTCTCTTAGTAGTTTTCTAAATTTTCACAACCAAGTTGTACAGTGTATACTCCTGACAAGATACTTGCCCAAAATTAACATTTATACCTGGAAAAGATAAGTAAAAAATTACTATTTCTTGTGCAATTATCTACACATACGTTTTAAAGAAAGAATAACGTAATCTGTGAACATGATTCTTAATTGAATGATTAAAGACTATAATCTGAACTGCAATTTAAAGATATGATGAAATAATCATTACTAAATTTCATTCAAGATTTTTTCTCATTTGGAATTTGCAGAATTTCCTTTGATATTTTTTTTCCATTGGCAATTACTCGAATACTACTATATGACTCTGTAAGCGTTCAACTTTATTGAATAGGATAAGGATATCGCCTAGAAGAAAAGGAAAAGGTAATGAAAATCAATTCAAATATACTGATGACTTAGACTTGCATGACCCTTCTTGCTTCTTCAATGAATGTAAAAATGACCCTTCTTGCTTCTTCAATAAATGTAAATACAGTATTTAAGAATCGGAAGAAATAATTGACCCATCACTCTGCTCTGAATGATGAATTCCAATATCACCAACTTTTCTGTTATTTGAGATTTGTTAACTTTAGAAGTGATATTTCATTTCATTCGCAGGGAACACCCAAAATAGAAAGACAGTGTGCGAAATAGAGGAAACTGTCGTTTTATGCACTATGATAAATTCTAAACTATTTAAAATTTTGTAATATAATTGAATTAAAGGTGAGATTATATGCAACTTGAGGACTTGTTCAAGGATGGAATAGTTCTTGTCAATAGACCAACTAACCAATATCAAAAAGGAAAGGTAAGAATTGCAACACTGCTTCAAATAACAAAGGAGTAATCACTGACAAAACTTATCCCTCACTTTAATATTTTACGACATTACCAAATATTATGCGAAGGTATCTGTTATCTAAATTTTTTCATAACTCTTTATGACCAGGACCCACAAATCGAAGACGAATGTTGCAGTACTCCACTTACATAATTTTCGTCGCTAACGGAAGATAGCAAAATAATGACTATCACATAAAATCAAAGTTAAGGATTAAAATTTTATAATGGCATTAATTTGGCCAAAATTCCTAAATCTACTTCAGCAAAATATTACCTGTAGTAGTTTTGTTAAGATTTCATAAAATCTTTTCTTCATTACAATCTTCAAGATTTAAATCAGAATTATCCCACCGTGTTTGGAACATTGCTCTTATAATTAGAACGTTTGTTAAAGTTTCCCCTATTCATAGTAGACTGGCCAGGGTACCAGCCACCCGCTGAAATACTACCGTTAGAGAGTTATGGGATCTTTTGATTGGCCAGACAGTAATACATTGGATCCTTCTCTCTGGTTACGGCTAATTTTCCCTTTGCCTATACACACTATACACACAAACAGCGAATAGTCTGGCCTATTCTTTACAAATCCTCCTCTGACCTCATACACCTGACAACACTGATATTACCAAACAATTCTTCTTACTGCATTGTAATTATTTAGTGGCCACTTTCCTCTTTGTAAGGGTGGAAGAGACTTTAGCTATGGTAAGCAGCTCTTCTAGGAGAAGGGCATTCCAAAATCAAACCATTGTTCTCTAATCTTGAGTAGTGCCATAGCCTCTGTACCATGGTCTTTCACTGTCTTGGGTTAGAGTTGTCTTGCTTGAGGGTGCACTCAGGCACACTTTCTATCTTATTTCTCTTCCTCTTGTTTTGCTAAAGTTTTTATAGTTTATATAGGAGATATTTATTTTAAGTTGTTGATCTTCCTAAAAAGAAATTTCTTTTTCTTTGTTTCCTTTCCTCACTGAGCTATTTTCCCTGTTGGAGCCCCTGGACTTATAGCAGCCTGCTTTTCCAACTAGGGTTGTAGATTAGCAAGTAATAATAATAATAATAATAATAATAATAATAATAATAATAATAATAATAATGCAAAACGTGTACAAAAAAAGCATGTACTTTAAGAACACAAAACAATGATTAACCATATTTCAATCACTGGGCTATTTTCCCTGTTGGAGCCCCTGGGCTTATAGCATCCTGCTTTTCCAACTAGGGTTGTAGCTTAGCAATTAATAATAATAATAATAATAATAATAATAATAATAATAATAATGCAAAACGTGTACAAAATAATCATGTACTTTAAGAACACAAAACAATGATTAACCATATTTCAATCATTTATTCTTCGTTACACACGTGTAGACAGGATTCATGGAACCCCCTCTTGTCCTATTCACCCTTGTATTAAGTGAGCTTCCTCGGCCACTTCATTTCAGAATTATGGAATTGGTAATAATTTCCTACTTCCTCCTTCTGTGGTCTTCATACTAAGTATCCGTAACCTATTAGGCAAATATGAGTGTTTTGAGTACCTGAATGCTACATAAACTTTGCATAACTTAAATTAAATGATTGCATGTCAAAGTTATGAGTCAGGAAACTTTCGTTATAATATTGGAGAGAGTATGAAAAGTAACTTTTTTGGAAATGATATAATATAAACAATCAGAAAAACACATTTTCCATGTGCCCCCAAAGTCTAATTTGGTCACTATTTTGAATTCCACAAACTGGCTTCCAGGAAAAATGTTTTCGTTAATACCTGAGCTTATAAATAACCTAGAGCTTTAATTTTGACATTAAACTACCACTTTCCATGCCAAGGAAATCAATACAGATGAATTGAGACATTTGTTAAAGGAGTTCTTGCAAATATTTACTAATTTCATAAGACAAATTGAGCTTTCGATCATACTTTGCACCAACCACATAAACATGTTTATCTTGTTGTCTAATGATTGCAGTTGGCCTTCATTACTATACCATACATACCAGTTGGTGGTGGCTGTATTACAAAGGTGTATTTATTTCTTGCAAGCTTTAAACATGAGACAAACCACAAGCTGCTGAAGAAGCTACTTGTCAAGGTCAGGAGTCCATCAACTGGAAGCAGTGTACAGTATGCTGTACCAGTCTGATGATAGAAAGGAAGAGTTGGTGCAACATTTCCAACAGGCATGTGATGGTTGAAGAGACAGCCAATGTCTATTTTGTCAATTATGTTAAGGTCCAACAATGACTGCAAAACTGTACAAAGAACACTCTACAAATTAGGATGCCTACCATTGTAGTTGCTATGGAAATGTAACTAAAAAGATCAAATCCAACGTGCCTAAGACCGTCATGCACATACATTTTTACTTGCTGTCATGCTGACAAGAAACATGGACAGAAAAGAAAGATCTGAAATGGCTGAATCATGTACATCAACATCTTACTTTTCAACACCAATCATGAGTTCCAGTATGTCTACAATTTTACTGTCAAAAAGAGGATGAAGAGCAGCTCTATCAGTAGAGGATAATCAATGCTGGGAAATCTCTTAAAAAAATTGTTGAAAGATCCAGTAATGACACTGAACCCCAATCTGAAAACATGCATTGCACTAGGGGATGCACATCTAATTGATGTTCTGTACCACAAAACCTGCTAAGCAAAGCGATATTTTCCGTGGACAGCAAGAATTCAATACCAATGGATGCAGAGCATGCCGTAAAAATACTTAATACTCCGTAATAATCTTTTCTAGCTGATTAAACTTACTTATATCCAAGCACAGAAATAAGCATACCTACCTATGGAAGATATTGAAACATCATATGTCAATATGCTTGGCACAGAAGGCTTAGAAAATAATGTACCTACATTCAACAAAAAAGAGGCTGAAAAAAAGGTCTTCAGTGCCTTGCTAAACCTGAAGTCCTGTCTGAAAACAAAACAAAGTCAGCTGTTATTCATTCTCCTAAGGCATATGATGAAATCATGGTATATTCTAAGACAAACAGCGTCACAAACTTTACCAAGCCAACTAAGGATACAAACACCATAGAGATCACTATTTATATCTATGACCATCCATGATCTGAGGTCTAATCGCCCTAAAACCTAGGAAGAGCTGTAAGAAGGCAACATTGCTGTCAATAAGAATGATATTCTTTTTGTATCTATCAGCACGAATCATGCATACAAGTATCCAAATAAGGTGATAATTCATTCTAGACTCGTTGGCATCTTGAACAATATTAATGCTAGATAGAGGTTCTTCATGATCACACCAGAACTCTCCTGTGTTGCAAAAGAGTTCAAGAGTCAGTTTGATTAGGAATATCACAAAATCAGAGAGCATTATAACCTTGAGACAAGTGCTGTCAAGAAGGAGCATGATGATATCAAAAAGATCAAGGCATCCATACCGAAATATGAACTTACATTTGCTACTGAAGGTGACAAGCTGCAAAATATGATCAATCATCCCTACATCCCTAATGAGTATGTACTAAATATGAATGCAGATTTGACTGGCCAAAAGCTGTATGAATACTATGTGTTAATGCAAATCAATTTAGATGTCAGCCTATCGGTGCCAATAAAAGAGAACATGTTTACATTTGCAAACAAGAAAATCAGTAAAACTCCGATACAAGATTGTGGATCTAAAGGAGACCTAGGAATCAAATGGCAGACTGACGATCCTGGCCAAGTCCAGCAGAGACATTAACCAGAAAGAGGCTATTGAGAACCGAGAATTCCCTTTATGCTCCACATGGTATAATCCCGCCCTACATGGACAAACTGAAGTTGATCCACCTCCTCACAAGCTCAAAACAGCAGAAACTCCACAAGGTCACTACTAGTCAGAAGATGGGATGAACACCACACAAGAGGCTCTGATTTGCAAGATAAACCTGGTAGATAGAATATTTTTTCCGTTAAAAATGGCCAAGAAATCAGCAACTATAGTGACAGTTAAAGATCTTTGTGAATGCTTAAACAAAACGCTGTATCCCTTACTCAAGATTTTGATGAAATCCCCCTTGTGTTTCTGCAAGGGATAAAATAATGCAAGGAAGAGACCAATTCAGTATGAGGTCAGAGATGACACAAACATAAAACATATCCCAATAAGCAGGTTTCTTTCGCATATCAAGACAAAGGTTGACCCTACCAACTATCTTACTGGAAAGACTCTAGAGTACAATAGTACATCCCTCAAACTGGTCATCACCTCTTCGGGGCATACCATCGGATACACAGATGGTTTTCCTCTCCACTAGACACAAAAGTCCTACTGTTAGTCATTGCAAACTATGACCTTATGGGCAGGGAAACGTCCATGGACTCTGAGTTATGGGGATAGACCCAATATGGAGAACCATACGGGTAGAAATAACAAAGACTTTGCCGGCCTTCCATGAGTTCACTAATGCTGAGAACACTGTACAATTCCCTAATATAGACAAAGCAATCTGGTTGCAAGTCTGCATGAAGGCAGATAAAGATGTAATCAGTTATCAGCAGACGTTTTTAACAGAAGCAGAATGACTGAGACCATGTTGGCCATTCTGGCTAGCTTTGTCTGTGCACCCTACTTTTGCCAAAGGCATCTACATCCAGACCATCTACGAACAGTGATGAAGTTTCTTTTGCCAGCATAAAGCAGAAACTGACAAGCTACCTCCCACCCTTGGAGCTCTGAGACATGTCCAGAGAGTTCATATCTAATTCAGTGGGACACGCAAGCATTGCTCTGCAGGATACTCAACTGGATACACTTCGGAACTGCTACCACAACTAAAACAAGTTCTATGTTCTTGCCAGTGCGACAGTGAATGCCAAAATAATGAGGATACACAGAACATGTATGAAACTGATGATGATGATGATGATGATATGTAAAGACTCCTTGGTTGCTTAAAAGATTATACCCCTTTTTCCATGTTGAGAATATTGGTTCTTGATGGACACTAACTTAGTGGAACAGTCATGTCTGATCAATTATAAAACCTTCAATAAAAAAGAGCATTTCAGTCATATATTTGTTGTTAAATCTAGCTTATTCCTCAAATTGGTGGTTCGGTGTAAAAGATATTTTTAAAGGTTATTTAGATGAAATATTGACAAAAACCTTTTAACCTTTTTTTTTACAGAAGCCACTTTACAAAGTGCAAGATGGCAGCCACATAAACATCAGGGCAAATGGAAACATTTTTTTTTACTATTGATTATACAATAAAGTTTCCAAAAATACAGTCTCCATTCTCTCGACAAAAATCTGGCGATACTATGTACGGAACTCTAACTAACAGTGTCAATTATAAGCATGCGATGTTAATTCCTTACAGTAAACTGTTATAGCCTGTGAGTAATGCAAAACAGGCAAACAGACAGAGAGGTGGAGAGCTTGAAAGTAACGCAGATAGTTAAACAAGTTTATTTTTGTGTACCACTCAAACTTCATTTCATCAAAGCAGCCACTGGACTAATTGTAAAATTCTAGCCATGTATATGAAAGATATAGTTCACACAAAAATTACACTATAGCTCCCCATGTGATATTGCTCTTGTCCAAATTACTTTAGTTCAATATACTACAATTTCTAATCCAAAGCAAACATTTCATTAAAAAATAGCCTAGAAGAATTTCTGTATTCTAAACTTTTAGGTTGGTCAAACATTTGCACACAATCTATGACACTAACCTACAGGTACTGACACTGTCTACCCCTAAGCAAATTTGGGATCAAGTGCAACTTCCGAATCAAGACTAGCATTTTCTCAAATATTATGGATTAATGTCATGATGCACCCACCCTCTGAAGCTAATACAACTTTAGTGTCAAATATGACAAGAAGTTCGTCCGTCCCTCTGCCTATGATGTCAACCTTGCCTCAATGACCCTGGCTCAAAGTAAGGACATGTTCTATAGACCTAGACAACATTCGTGTCAAGTATGAGCCACTCATTAGCACCCCTGACATAGATATGGCACAAGCAAAGTGGGTAAATGAAGAGATTCAACCAAGAGAGAGTAAATTGCAAGAGTATCTATGTCTCTATAGCAATGGCTACAACATAGGCCCCTCCTCTCCCAGTTTACTGGCGTCGAACTAGCTAAATGCTTCATCATCGAATTAGTGACAGCATATAGAGGGGAAACGAAACAAACACATAGAGAAAGAGATTCCAATATAACCTACCACACTTCTTTTGAGGTTTTGAAAACTGTAAAGTTTATTCACTTCTCCAATATATAAAACTTATTTGTATCTTCCTGATTATTTTACCTAGTCTAAATTACCATAGCAGAGGGCCATAATATTTTTTTATCCTAAGCAAATCTACAGAATATCAGCAGTATGAAGTTATAGGATGATAATTTACTTTTAATCTTTCTTTCTTACCTTGACCCATCTGAACAATCTTTAGCCATGACGTACAGTACATTGGCGAACAATAAAATTTGAGATTCAGATCTAAGTGTTATGGAACTGACAATGTTTGTGACAGACGAATAAAAAGTCAGAGAGGGTTATTAATTTTAACTATTTACAAGATCTATAAATATCTTACTAAGAAATGTGATATGGCATAGTAAACGTTTTGTAACAACGGCAAATAGAAGCCTCTGTTAATTACTTGCATTTAGTGAAACCCCACCAGTTAAAAGTAATAACCCTCTCTGACTTTTTATTCGTCTGTCACAGACATTGTAAGATCATAAATGTTTAACATGCCCACTACTATACGACACCAAAACATCAGCAAACACTTGCCAAAATATCTTAAGACCTCTTTCTATAATTGTGCCTTCCATCACTTAAGTAAAAGATCTTAGTAAGTTAAACGTGGTTTTAATTTGCTATAACTTTTACAAGAACGTCGGTTCTAACTAATTTTGTTAAAATATCCCTTGTTTGTAGAACTTGAAACGGTTATATTGTACTAACTACGTTAATTTATAAAAATATAAATACAATCTAAATACCAAGGGACATGACAAATACGGGAAGGCTGTTGCTCAACTAAATAGAAAACTTCCCTCCACTTAGCTTAAAAAATTTGAAAATTTCTGTGTAAATAATCCTATTAGCCCTTGAGGAATGTTAATTCTATAAAACGCATCTCTTATATCTCCTATACCTGGGAATCCACAGATGTTAATGAAAATTTTACATGCAACAAGTGTGCATATGGAAGAGGACATAGATCATTAGATATTGCCTAAGTAGTTGCTAAATACCATTGTTAGTTTAGTGGTCTGGTTTTAATTTTTTGTCATATCTTATTCTCACGAGTAAGTACTCAGTATAATTCGAAAGCTTTAAGATTGTTATCTCACTGTATAATAGACAAATATACACGTCTTAACCCTACTATGGAACTACTATATCTGTGTGTAAATAGTACTTTTCAATTTCATGACCCCTTCTAAATAAACTTTATAATGTAAGCCGATAATCTTAATAGTTCATAAATTAAGCGCTTGCTGTGGGATTACAGCATGGAACTACTATATCTGTGTGTAAATAATACTTCTCAATTTCATGACCCCTTCGAAATAAACTTTATAGTGTAAGCCGTTAATCTTTACAGTTCATAACTTAAGCGCTTGCTGTGGGCTTACAGCGCAAGTACAGTAGGAGTTATCAGGTATCCGCAATATTTATCTATACTTGAATCTGATGAATTAAGATACATTTTAATAGAGTTATAATACACCTTCAACACCAAAAATTGCGAATTTTATGGTTTTTTTTTTTATCTATGCATAAAATTTATTGATCACATAAACTTGATATCCACATTTGTAAATACCACAATAAATCAAAATTAGTAGACCATTGTGTCATTCACACACACACACACACACACACACACACACACACATATATATATATATATATATATATATATATATGCATATTGTATGTGCGTGCGTTTGTATGTACGCCTACATAGGGGAATAACTATAAAATGGCTTACTAGAAATCATCATCATCATCATCATCTTCATCATCGCTTCCTACGCCTACTGACGCAAAGGGCCTAGGTTAGACTTTCCCAGTCGTCTCTGTATTGGCCTTTTAATTCATTACTTCTCCATTCAACATCACCTACTTTGCGCTTTATAGTCTTCAGCCATGTAGACCTGGGTCTTCCAATTCTTCTAGTGCCTTGAGGAGACTAGTTAAACGTTTGGTGAACTAATCTCTCTTGTGGAGCGCAAAGAGCATGCCCAAACCATCTCCATCTACCTCTCATCATGATCTCATCCACATATGGTACTGGATTAATCTCTCATATAGTTTCACGTCTAATCCTGTCCCGCCATTCAACTCTCAATATCCTTCTGAGGGCTTTATTCTCAAATCTACTAAATCTATTGGAGATTGTTTCATTGCCATACCATGACTCATGACCATAGAGTTACACCGACCTCACTAAACTGAAATATAGTCTGATTTTTATAAGAAATTTTAGGCGATTTGATTTCCAAATTTTACTTAACCTAGCCATTGTCTGATCTGTTTTTTTTTTTTCATTTCACTAAACTAAAGACCCAGTATTGGAGATCATTGTTCCTAAATACTTGAATGATTCTACCTCATTAATCCCTTCTCCTGTCGGTGATATTATATCTTCCATTGTATACTCCGTTCTCATCATCTATGTCTTTTTTTCTATTTATCTTCAGCCCCACCTCGTGTGATATTTCATGTATTCTGGTAAGCAAGCATTGCAAATCCTGTGGTGTTCTGCTAAGAAGGACAACATCATCAGCATACTCTAGGTCTGCTAAATTCCTATCACCAATCCAGTCCAATCCTCCTCCACGATCTCTGACTGCTCTACACATTACAAAGTCCATGAGAAGGATAAACAACATAGGTGACAACACATTCCCTTGGAGTACTCCGCTGTTCACTGGAAACTCACTTGATAAGACTCCATTAACATTAACTTTGCACTTGCTATGCTCATGAACAGAATTAATCAAATTTGCATATTTAAGAGGAATTCCATAGTAACGCAGGATTCTCCGCAAAATTAGCCGGTGCACACTATCAAAGGCTTTTTCATGGTCCACAAATACCAATAAAAGGGGATTTCTATATTCTACGCATTGCTGAACAACATGTCTCAAAATGAAAATTTGGTCAGTGCAACTTCTACCTTTTCTAAACCTTGCTTGTTCATCTCTCAATTATTCATCAATCTTTCTCTCCAGTCTCTTAAGAATAGGCATACTATATATTTTTATAACTGACGTAAGTGTTATGACTCTGTAATTATTGCAATCAGTCAGGTCTCCCTTTTTAGCTATTTTCACCAACACTCCTAACTCCCATTCATCAGGTTTTGCCTCTTCATGCCGTATTCTACAAAATAATCTTGTAAGTAGTCTGGGAGTCACTTCATTTTCGGCCAGTATCATCTCGGCAGTTATTCCATCTTATCCAGGGGCTTTTCATCTCTTTAGTTTTTTTAGGATAGATTCGACTTCAAACACACTGAATCCATTCATGGCCACATTAAGATCTTCATCAGCATCAGGTATATCAATCAAATTATTCCCTTCATATGTCCTATTCATAACCTCACTAAAGTGTTCCATCCAACGTTGTCTCTCTTCATCTTCTGTTGCTATAACAGAACTATCTCTCTTTTTTATGGGAATATGCTTCTTCTTCTTTGCCCCAGTCGAGATTTCATTAATAATTATATGAGCAATTCTCACACCGTAGCCACTTCCTGAATTAATAGCTTTGTCGCCCTCGTCTGTTTTACTATCTAAATACTCTCTCCAGTCATTCCTGGCTTTTCTTTTGACCTAGCTGTCAATACTGGAATACTTAGCATGCTATACCTTGTAGTTATCATTACTTCCTCGAAAACCTTCAACAATCAATTTCTGTCTTTGTCTCCTTTTTATAATATCCCCAGTACCATTCGATATCCATGGCTTTCTCCTTGTAACTGTTCTGTTTTTCCCCAAGACTTCACTACCAACTGACTGATATATGTTCTTAATATCACACCATTCTCCATTAATTGTCTGTTCGTCGTCTCTTAAAGTCTCCAAGACTGCAAATCGATTCCTACATTCAATTGCAAATGTTTCTCTGTGCTCTTCCTCTAGAAGCTTAGTTGTATCAAACCTAGGTATTCTATCTACAATTCTGTTGGGTGCTTTCAGTTTTAATTTCAGTGTGGCAATGAGCTGGTGATCACTATCAATATATGTACCTCTATAGCTTCGTACATTTCTCAGAGTCCTCCTTCTCTCTTTATTAAAGGGAATGAAATACATTCATATAATTAAATTACACTTTATTCAGCTCAAATGTGCCAAATGTCAATTCATTCTAAAGAAATGGTCGATGGAAAGAGAGCTTCAGAAAATAAGTTTTATTTTCGACCACATATAGGAAAGAGAGCTTCAGAAAATAAGTTTTATTTTCGACCACATATAGTACACAGCTAATACGTGAATGTGCATACAATTCATTAATTAAAGGTCATTAGTATCTCTCGAATATGTGATCAGGATGAACATATAGGCGTTAATAATCTCCTATATACTCGAGTTCCTTTTCAATATCTCTATCTGCAAACATGTCACGTATCATTTGAGGATCTACCATTTCAGAGTAGTAACAGGAGTAATACAACTCATTACTCCTGATATATGACATAGGTAAATACCTACGGCGTTACAAGAGCGTCGTGATAGAATGTTGACGCATGTTTTATCCTAAAGTATACGACTTTAGTTTTCAATAAATAAGCAATTAAGGACAATTCACAGATGGAGTTTTATTTAAAAAATATAATGGTTGATCTAGCATTTCAAATAACAACTTCTAAAGGAAAATATTCTATAGGAAATGTGATAGAAAACGTGGTGCGGAGGTAGCCATTGTTACTCTTTACGCAGTTTAAACTAAAACATTCATAGATAGAAACATATGCTTTATATGTATGTGTGTGCATGTATGCAAATAAAATAAAAATAAAAAATGGTACTCTGTTAGCAACTAGCAAAGTTGAAACCAAAAAATATTTTACTGAAACTATCAAACATGAATAATAAATGTCCTTCACAATTTGAAGATACAAAATAAGAATTCTATCATAAAATAATATTTTGTGTCCTAAACGAGACATTCATGACAACAAATACCCTTGATGAATAATCAATTCTATAGATCTGAAGATAAACTGAAAGATGCATGAAACCAAAGTAATAAAAATACTTGGACTGAGATACCTTGCACAGTAAGTGAAAAGTTGAACAATTGGATGAAGAAATGGAGATGTAAAATTCTCCAATGTCATGAAGCTGTGATCTCTGAATTCTGGTCAACTGAAAGAGATTCTGGAGTAATAATTCATAGGTTAACTGGCCATCACTGTTCAAACTGTCATAAAAGGACATTTGATGAAACGGTGAGAGAAGCCTGAAATTGATTTGAATAACAACTTCAAGTTACTCCAGTCAACACAGTGACAGATGTCAATTGGAATTCACGTCTTTTCCCATAATTCCACAAGACTTCGAGACATACATTTTACATTAAATCAGTACCTATTACATAGTCTATTTTTCTAGAGAGGACATAAAATATCTCAAACCGATATCATTAGTTAAAAAATGAAAGTTGAAAATGTAGCTGACTGATTATTTCAGCGAAAGGACCTCCTCTTGGTATCAAGATTACCTTAGAATCTTAGATAATATAAGCTATTGACATTTTCCGCCACCTTTTACATAGAGAAAGAAAGAGCTATTTACCACCAGTTTTGAGAGAGAGAGAGAGAGAGAGAGAGAGAGAGAGAGAGAGAGAGAGAGAGAGAGAGTTACATTCCTTTCATGACTCCTAACCTGGAGCTATGAAGACCTATTTCACCTTGGCATGCTATATGTTCAGCTTCTCAGACTGAAACCCTTATTTCTAACTCGTGTGGTATTTTCAATGAGAAGGGCAACCGTTGTCGGAGACAAAGCCATCAATCATTTTTTTGACCTTTTAAAAAGGATTCTGTCAATAGTTAATCCTCAAAAGAGACAGGAGGACTCTGGCCTTCAACCTGCTAATTTCTTTTGCATATACGTTCTGTGTTCTTTCCTAATATACTTGAATAACAAATAATTTTCCTTTATTTAAAACAAAACTTACTATATTAGCTTCGTTTTTTGTTTAGTCAAACTAAAGGTGATAATCTATTTTCCTTTTTATATTTCATGATAGTTGTAAATACGTCAAGAAGAAATGAAATAATTAAACAATAGAAAAAATATAACACTTGAGCTATAATGAATACCTAACTTTCATAACACGGTTTACATGACGGTATTTTGAGGGAGAAATTAAAGTCATCTATCCACAGTATCTTTATTTCAAAAGAAGCATAACAGACATGAAAATCATGACACATAAGAATACTCAGAATCTCCAAATCATAAACACTAACAAAATGAAAATAACGTTTAAAAAAGAGAGGAGCAATTACACATAGCAGGAAATAAAACGCATTGTTAAAATGCAGCCATAATTAGCTGTAATTAATTAGGCGACTCAATGTATGTGGGTCCTGGCATTATGAGGCAGCAAAACCACGAGGTTGTCGCGAATTCATTAATCATAATCCCTTCATGCTTTACGATAACTCATTCTTAAAAATAATTTACTGGGTGACAGTGACTTTCCACAAACAACTTATCACCTAATTTAACTTTAAATGGAAGCGGCCAGGTGAAGAAACTTTAAATAATGACGTTTTCATGAGAATTACCAAAGAAATGGGATATTTTGAATATAAATAATTCAGTTACGTGTCCTTACCTTTTTTATTATTCAAAAGTCTGAGAGAGAGAGAGAGAGAGAGAGAGAGAGAGAGAGAGAGAGAGAGAGAGAGAGAGAGAGAGAGAGAGAGAGAGATAATCAAACGTAAAGAATACATATACTGTATATAATAATAAACTTTTGTTGAAAATGTATTGACAATTAAGTAAATTTTAAACAGTTTTTGTAACGAGGCTAATAAAGTCACAAGATATGTCTGCTTTTCAAATAAATTCAATTCTTTTAACTTTTGATATAAATACTACGTTTCTTATTTTTAAAAAATTATAAAGTAAGAAAAATTAGGATATTTTGATTTAAGTAAAACACATGCATGCCACATGCTTTACTACAGAATGATAGGCAAAAAATTTGAAATGAAACACGCAAGTATATGGAGGAGTACCTCTCATGCAACACTTATACAATCTTCAGCAAAACAACCGTCAGCAACCTGCAAATAGAGACAAAATCACGGACACTTATTATACCATTGCGTCAATCATGAACACACAATGGATATATAAAGAAGAAAGTTTTTACTATTGGATGTATTCACACTTCTACAAATATACAACACGACAAGTTCTCTAGTATTTTTCTGAAATACAACTCACCTTCCTGCAGATTTACTATAACACCCATAAAACTAAACTTCAATATGTGTACGAACTACACACGAATACAACCCCGTGTGTACGCGTGCGTGCATATAAACTTATATACAAAAATATATGTATATATATATACACATTTTCATATGATACATATATACACATGTATATACTGTACGTATATTTATATAAACTATACACATACTGTATACACAGGCACACATGCACGTATATACACATACGTTACATATGTATATATACATATATACATGATTACATACATTCACAGGTGTTTACAGTATGAATGTTTATATAAATTACCGTGTATATATATATATATATATATATATAAATATATATATATATACATATATATATATATATATATATATATGTATATATATGTATACACGAATTTATCTACATACACACACACAGACACACACACACACACACACATATATATATATATATATATATATATATATATATATATGTATATGTATATATATATATACATATACATATATATATATATATATATATATATATATATATATATATATATATATTTATATACAGAGAGAGAGAGAGAGAGAGAGAGAGAGAGAGAGAGAGAGAGAGAGAGAGAGAGAGAGAGAGAGAGAGAGAGAGAGAGAGATCATATACTAGTCACATCCACAAAGACCATATTTTTTCGAAAATCCATAATGATCTCATGAATTCTAAATTTCCACTGAAAGCCTAGATCTAAAATAAAGATATGTAAAACAACTATGCTTACGAAGAATGTGAGGCAAGTGATAATCTAATACAATAGGATTAAGGCGATGTTTCTACCGAAGCTCATATCCTTTAAACATATATCTCTCAAATTCAGTTCCTCAAGTAAGACGTCATTGTCACCACTATAACGTAATGTTAAATAAACCGCATACGGTTACAAGAAAACGTAGTTTTACTCATATGCAAAAATATTTATGAAGTAACGCAATCCAATGGTGAAAGGTGATTTGAAGAAAGCTAATGGGAATTGGAAAACAAATTATCATTAAGACATTTCTAAAGACTATGTTTTCCAGAACATTATCAATAGAGTCGTAATCTTCGTCTTGCTGTTTAATAAAAGAATAGACTAGAGCAATCTTATATGGTTTGGTCATGTCGAACGACCGGAGGAATATGGGTTGGTAAAATTAGTACATAATTCAGAAGGGTGAAGATAGAGTCAAAGGGTATTTGGGAAAAGAAACACTAGTAAACATGAAAGATAAGTTGATAGCACACTACTGCAGATAAACCTACTATGAGATACAAAAGGAAAAGGGTAATGTTGTCAAGGTTTTGTTCAATCTGAATTTAAAGTATTAATGTGGTAATGTCTATATGTATGTGTGTAGAGATGTGCAATAAAGCAATGAAAATGCAATTTACACTCGGCATAAAGTATTGAGTTCAGTTTATATATATATATATATATATATATATATATATATATATATATATATATATATATATATATATATATATATATATATATATATATATATATAGTTTGTGTGTTTATAAAGCAACGTATATCCAAAAAAGTTGAGAAAATTAATTGTTTTACACGAATACCCTCGAAGAATAACAAAGGGAGAGGGTAAAGAAATCTTTCTTAACATGATAATCGAACTGATATTAGCAAGAATAATCCCTCGTTATGCTCACTAACTTTACTAAAAAAAAAGTTTAAAAAATCTCTTTATTTGCTTAATTTTCATTTTAGATTAAAGAATCTAAGGAAGGTATAGAAGGTACCATATTACTAAAAACTAAGAAATTAACAGTTCGTTGCATGTCTTGTTGTATTTCCATATTTCTTTTGTGATTGTGAGTAATAATAAAGTTTCTTCTTTCTTAATGAGATCTTTCCCTTAATATAGGAAAACTCCTAGGCTCAAACCTCAATTACACAATAAGATGCAGTCATGTAGAAAATTTCAACAGCCTCAGCTGCTGCTTAAGCCAACATATAATACCCAATAGCAATACATGAACTAGCACCCCACCCCCTGCTAATACATACAAGATACCACAATCCTTCACTTTATAGACTCAAACTTCTTGGATACCAAGACCCTTCCATACCAACAATTCGTTCACCAAGTACAGCCAATACATTATCAGTCGTTCTGTTTTTCTCCCTCCCAAATCATTAAATAATAATACGAGTTTTTGATCAACACACCTCTATTATATAAAATAATTTTAAATCGCATTTATTTCCTATCAACAACTCACATTCTTTCATCACTTCTTACTCAACATAATTATAGCCTGCTCCAGAAATAACTCATCTAAATTACTTCTACCTTTTTCTTTTTTAAAATCAATATCAACACTTCACCTCCATAAAAAATCAAATGAACAACATCAACATACATTTAATGCTTTTTCTGTTAACCTGGTACCTTCTTTGCTTCTCTTATTCTATGAACCATCTCTTCTCTCGTCCTACATTCATATATCATATTTACGACCAGATACCCATTCAAATTAACCAGTTCACTTTTCCCCTACCCTCCTGTTGCCCAACTGTCCCTATTAGTTAATGTTGGTTAACATTCACATTCAGCATCTCTTCACTAATCACATATCTTTAGTAAATACTTATCACATTGTGGCTCTTCAGTGCTCGAGTTAGTCTATACTAAGTTCAATAAGATCTAACAAAAAAAAGAGTAAATGAACCATTAAAGTAAGGTTCATCGGCGTAATGTTCCTTCTTTGCTTCTCCTTCATCTGCAAAGATAGAAAAGTGCATTACACATGTAGGACTACAAAAAGTAAAATCGTACTTAAAGTAATGGTAATTGAACGTCTTTTTAAATTATATTCCTTCTAATTTTTTCTCTAATTCCTCTTCATCTCCATTTGACGTTGTTTCATTTTACTAACTCATCTACAAAATATAAAAATAAGGTTGCACAAATCAAATAGTTATTTATGAAGGTAAAATGTCATGAGGCATTATCTATAATCGTTGTTATCCAGTGTCCGAAACTGCACAAACACAAAGTACCTAGAGAGAGAGAGAGAGAGAGAGAGAGAGAGAGAGAGAGAGAGAGAGAGAGAGAGAGAGCTAAGAACTGAGATGATACTCCTATGGCGCAAAG
>NC_090745.1:90185213-90192713 GCF_036898095.1 Palaemon carinicauda
CATCATCTTCCACTTTGCGCTTCATAGTCCTCAGACATATAGGCCTGGGTCTTCCAACTCTTCTAGTGCCTTATGGAGCCCAGTTCAAGGTTTGATGAACTAATCTCTCTTAATCTGTATAATCTGTATGCACGCATAAATAAATATAATATATATATATATATATATATATATATATATATATATATATATATATATATATAAAAGCATACATATACATATATATATATACAGTATATATATATATATATATATATATATATATATATATATATATATATATATATATATATATATACATATATATACTGTACGTGATATAAATTCTGAGTAAAGCATACCAAGTTTTATTTCTGCGACCACTTTGAGAAGACAGGATTCATTCAGTATTTAAATGTTCCCTGTAGTTTATTGCATATATAAAAAATACACATATATGCATATACACACGCATATATATACACACAATACCTAAGTATATATTTACATTCATACGTAAATATATATTTATACAAATTATATATATATATATATATATATATATATATATATATATATATATATATATATATATATATGCGTACATTTATACTGTACGTAATGACCTCGAGGAAGGTCTGAATTAAAAACCAATGAAGGCTTGATGAAAGTTTTTTATGAACATCTCGTAAATATTTTCATCCTTGTGACGTGATTAATTAAAACTCATTTTTCTCTATATATCTCTTCCCCATCCCCCTGCCATCCTACCGGAGACACAAAACTGTCGGTTAACATCTAGGTCAGTAAGAAACACAAATTAAAAAAAATCTACATTATGTACATACAATTATATATGATATATATTACTAATCTCATGTTAAAAGAAGGAATTTAACATAAAACCAATAATACAGTAAAAATCTATCAAAGTATAAAGACATTTCTTTAAATGCGGTATTCTGCATTGTATAAACAATAAAGAAAAAAAAACAATACGAGAAACTGAACTTGAGATTTCGATTTAATCATAAAGGAAACGATCCGTCAACAATCGTCGATTTGTCTATGATCAGCCAAAAGATTTAATAAGATCACCGAGGAAGAATAGCCTAATTACAAATTGACTTGAATAAACCTCTTTGAAAGTTAAAATATCATGGAAAGAGTTTCCATTGAGTCTGAAATAAATAATTACATACACAAACACGAGTCTGAATTCAAAAGCAGAAATAGTTCAATTAAAGAATACTTCATGAACGTATAAATGTTTTTAACCCTAGTTATGTTTTCTGCGTTACAGATTTGATGGCAGAAAAAAGCTTTGAGAAAAAAATATAATAAGCTCATAGTTACTTATGCAAGAGCGAAAGTCGCGTGAAATTTCTGTTCATCACACGAAAAAAAATTAAGTCACTAAATCTCTAAAAGAATGTGACATGAAGAGGCAAAACCTGATGAATAGGAGTTAGGAGTGTTGATGAAAATGGTAAAAAACAGGAGACCTGACTGATAGCAATAATTACAGACATCACACTTACGTCAGTTGTCATGAAAACATATAGTATACTTATTCTAAAGAGACTACAGAGAAAGACTGATGAAAAGCTGAGATGAACAAGGAGGATTTAGAAAATGTAGAAGTTGTACTGACCAAATTTTCCTTTTGATACACGTTGCAGAGCAATCCGTAGAATATAGAAATCGACTTTTGATGCCATTTGTGGACTATAAAAAAAGACTTTGATTGTGAGCACCGACCACTTTTGTGGAGAGTCCTGCGTTAATATGGAATTTCTCTTATATATGTAAATTTCATTAAATTGTTCATAAGCATAGCAAGTGCAAAGTTAATTTTAGTAGAGTCCTATCAAATGGGTTTCCAGTGAACAGCGGAATACTCCAAGCGAATGTGTTGTCACCTATGTTGTTTATCCTCCTCATGGATTCTGTGATGTGTAGAGTGTGGGTGATAGTGGAGAAATATTGCACTGGATTGGTAATAGGAAATAATCTGATCTAGGGTATACTGATGATGCTGTCCTTATTAGCATAACACCACAGGATTTGCAATGCTTGCTTACCAGAATGCATGAAATATCACAGGAGGTTGGGCTCTGGATAAATAGAAGAAAGAAAGAGATAATGAGAACAGAATATGCAATGGAAGATGAAATATCATTGTAAAAAGAAAGGATTAATGAGATAGAATAATTTAAGTACGTAGGAAATATGATCTCCAATACAGGGTCATTACAATGGGAGTTTAGTGAAAGATTGAAAAAAGCATATCAGACAATGGCTAGGTTAAGTAAAATTTGGAAATTAAATCGCCTGAAATTAAACATAAAAATCAGGCTATATGTCAGTTTAGTGAGATCTGTGTTACTATATGGCCATGAGTCGTGATATGACAATGACAATTTGAAAATAAAGCCATCAGAAGAAAATTAGGAGTTAAATGACAAGACATGATTAGAAATGAAACTATAAGATAGATTACTCGAGTGCAATATGTGGATGAGATCATGGTGAGGGGTATGTTCTTCGCTCTCCCCAAGAGAGATTAATTCATCAAACGTTTAACTGTGCTCCACAAGGCACTAGAAGAGTTGGAAGCCCCAGGCCTACATGGCTGAAGACTATGAAGCGTGAAGTAGGAGATGATGAATGGAGAAGTATTGATTCAAAAGCTCAAGACAGAGACGACTGGCGAAATTTAACCAGACCGTTTGCGTCAATAGAGGTAGGAGATGACGATGACGATGATGAATTTCCAAAACAACAAAAAAAGGGGGGAATTATTAAAGATTCAATGACATTTCTATCTCTTCAAAATACGGACATATCTAGTCTAAACTACAAAAAAAAAGAAAAAAAAAAGACATATCTAGTCTAAGCTACAAAAAAAAAAAAAAAAAAAAAAATCTCAGAGCAATAATTTCTGCTAAACAGTAAACTAAATTCCACCCGAGATATTATTCCGACTCACGTTAGAAGCAAAATTTGTCAAGAAGACAGTAGTCTATACAAGGAAGATATCGTTAGTTTTATTTACTCTTGAAATATGGCTGATCTCAGATCACTTAAGTTACTCTAAAACTACGAAAGCTTCCAACACACTTTGATTGCATATCATAATAAGTATACGGAGAGAAAAAAAGGAAACTACATGAAAAACTTGTTACATGCTTGAATTCAATTTCGCATGATCTTAGTAACTTCGAAAAACGAATCATTACGTGTACTGTATCATATACTTTCCAAAATATTTCAGCAAGACTCAAGACAACGGTTAAGTGCAAATTAAATATCAAACACAACCTCCAATGAGTAAAGACAAGATCAGACATAAAAAAGGTAAGAATCGTAAAGATTGGAAGCTGAATGGTCCACGAATAACTAACCCAAAGATTGAGAGAAACATAGAGTAAATGAAAGCATTCCAGAAAGAGAGAGAGAGAGAGAGAGAGAGAGAGAGAGAGAGAGAGAGAGAGAGAGAGAGAGAGAGAGAGAGAGAGATTTCTACCTATCTGAAAATAATAAGTACAATTTCACTCCTGCCAAATAAGTCCTAAAAGGTAAAACTATATGTGCATAGAAATGAATATATATATATATATATATATATATATATATATATATATATATATATATATATATATATATATATATATATATATATATATATGTATGTATATATATTTTATATATATATATAAATATATATGTATATATATATATATATAGATATATATATATATGTATATATATATATATATATAGATATATATATATATATATATATATATATATATATATATATATATATATATATATATATATATATATATATATACATATATTCTTTTCATGGCAAAAAAAAATTATTTGGTTTGAAGATTTATCCTTGGCGATAATCGTAGACAGATCTAACGTACCAAACTAACCAATAAATAAAGTATATGCTTGTTGCCAGAATGTGTGAACTACTGAGGAGTCACAGCTCAATAGACTAAATGAGCATACCTTTTAGTCAAGCAAAACTTATTATAAAAGAATAATTTATATACACAGTAATGCTATCTAATTATAAGCCATCCAGTCATAAATTCAGATATTCTAATTGTATCCCCTCAGGTCCTCAACTCAAAGGTGCTAATGTTGTTGCGTACAAGTCTTTAAATTACATCTAGATGTCTTTTTTTATGGATTCGCCAGCAGGGTGTTGTTATTGTTGCTCATTATGGACATTTGGTATTTCTAATTTATGTAGAAAAGATTACTATCATTTTGAGATGCAGAATGTAAGTGACGCTGCTCTACAGAAACAAAGCAGGTTTTGTTTACTATGTAGATGTAATCGAATTACAGTCTTCTTGTGACTACACATAATGAGAGGACATTTGTTATAATATACTTCCGAAAAATTATATCGCCCATTTCATTTTTGCATGAAGAAGATAAACAAATCTATGGTAAATTCTTCCCTTCTTTATCTATCAATTGCTGCCTGATTCTGATACCCTTCATTTATATGGCCATTCAACTTTCAAGATGTTGCTTCATCCTATTAAGATCTCGCATTTTTCATTCAGATTTTAACTTATATAAGGGCATAAAACAGCTTTCTGCATGTTTTCCATTACATTCAAAATGTAAAATTACACACTTCTAAGACACAAATTAATAGTATTGAATTATTTTCTAAATTCATCTATTCTGTAAGATAGCAGAAAACTCCATTTGTCTACGAAAAACACAATTGGAAACTCCTCGCATATATGAATCGCTTGTACATATCTAAAATTCCCTAGTGTAATATTCTGACCCAATCCCTAATTATTCTAATATACTTCTTTTATAAAAGCAGTAACTAAGGTACTTGTATATAAATCCACTGTAGTTGATGGCAGATAAGGTACAGAAAGACAGTAACCCCATAACATAATACTTATCAAAATCACAGAGGATAACTCCTCTTAGGGAAATACAGCAGGTATATACTTGCAAAGGACTTGCAAAGCTTGCTTACCAGAATTCATATCATATGAGGGTGGGCTTAAGATAAATAGAAGAAAGACAGAGATGAGGAGAACGCAATCTGCAAAGGAAGATCAAATATCATTGGAAGGAGAAAGGATTAACGAGGTGGAATCATTTAAATATTTAGGAACTATGATCTCTAATAGAGGATCCTTAGAATTTGAGTTTAATGAAATATTGAAAAAGCGAATCAGATAATGGCTAGATTAAGTAATAGTTGAAAATCAAATCGCCTTTAATTACACATAAAAATCAGGCTATATATCATTTTAGTCAGATCGGCGTTACTGTATGGCATGAGTCGGGGTATGACAATCAAACAATATCCAGCACATTTAGTAAATTTGAGATCAAAGCCCCCAGAAGAACATTGGGAGTAAAATTGCAGGACAGGATTAGAAATGAAACTATAAGAGAGATTACTCTAGTGCCATATGTGGATGAGATCATGATGAGGGGTAGATGGAGATGGTTTGTGCATGCTCTTCGCACTCCCCAAGAGAGATTATTTCACTAAACTTTCAACTGGGCGCCACAAGGCACTAGAAGAGTTGGAAGACTCAGGTCTACATGGCTGAGAACTATGAAGCGTGAAGTAGGAGATGATGAATGGAGAAGTATAGAATTAAAAGCTCAAGATAGACACGACTGGCGAAATCTAACCGGGGTCCTTTTTCGTGAGTAGGCGATAGCCGTAGGTGGAGATGCATATATATATATATATATATATATATATATATATATATATATATATATATATATATATATATATATACATATATATAATATATATATGTGTGTATATATATGTATATATATATATATATATATATATATATATATATATATATGTGTGTGTGTGTGTGAGTGTGTGTTTGCAGGCGGTTAATAAGCATTACAATAAGGGGAAGAAATAGGCTATTGATCTACTCGTTTTCAAATGATCTGCTAAATACCATACTTCAACAAAGTTAAAAAAAAAAAAATTACACGAACGATCCCGAGGAAAAACCATTCTGAATTCTTGAAAGATAAATGAAAAATGAACTCTGAAAGTCTTTTTTTTTTTAATATTATAATGTAACATGCAGGGTAAAGAATTTTAGGAGGGGACTTAACGAAAAATCTAAGAGATGGAAGTTTTTTTTATCACTTAACGCTGGTTAATTATATTAAGTTAAAAAAATCACGATCATGCATAAGAAAAGAAATATTTGAAATATTGATGAACATGGAATTCTTGATAAAAAAACTAAATATATTTGCTTTCAATGTCTCATCTAAATGTAGCCTACCCGTACAACGTGGACGAAAAAACATAAGCAATAAGTTTTCATGAATGAGATGGACTTCTTCATAAGAAAATGACACCGGAAATAGAAACCAGAAAAAAAATCTTATTTCCCTAAGTGAGACTTGACCGTGATGTCAGACGACCTTTTATCTCTTGATGAAAATGAAGGATGCCATCTGGCTGTGAAAAACAGTAACATGCAAGAGAATTCCATAGCTAGGGAGTGGAAGGAATACTTATGATTGCTGATTTACACCATTAGGTGACAGTGGTGGCCTGAGAGGGCAGAATGCTATGTCCTTCCGCTCGATGGATCTATCTGAAATAATACTTATAAAAAAGAGATTGATCACATTGCGTGGACTGGAAGCACAAGACAAGTCAATAAAGAGCAACAAAATGTGGAGAGCCTTAAAATTAATGAGAATATTTATATCATAAATATTTGATGAGAAGACATTATATTAGGTATGAAATCCTGCATTGTTTTATATGAAGAATTAACAGCTTGAATATTGCGATCTTTACAACATATCTCTGAGTAACATAAAAACCTAATACGTTGAGAGTAGAAAGGATTGAATTCCTTATTGTAAAAATAAAATACAAAATTTGGATGGGAACGTATATATGAGGAAAAATAGAGAGAACTAGCTCTCATAACAGTAAATATATGTAAGTTACTGTCATTTTATGATGATAAAATTTAAGATTAGAACTGATAGAGTGATAGAGGAATAACGAACAGTTCTGGATTAAGTTTAGACATCCAAAGCGAAAGAAAAATCTCAGATAAATGCATCGCCGCAAAAGCATAAAAAAAAAAACAAAGGTAAATTGAAGGGGACTGAAGAGAGAGGAACAGTGTGAAAGAATTAACAGTCATCAACAGCACGTATATGCTATTAGATACCAAGGAAGTGAGATTCACGAACAGGACGTTTGGCTGACAGCAAAGATATATCTTATTCTGCATTAGAACCTCGAAATTAACAATGTTTTTTAACTACGACTGAAGAATGAAGAAAATATTAAACTTTTATAAACAACTATGAAATGCAGGTACTGTATATCGGTTACAATAACACACACTCTCTCTCTCTCTCTCTCTCTCTCTCTCCTCTCTCTCTCATCTCTCTCTCTCTCTCTCCTCTCTCTCTCTCTCTCTCTCTCTCTCATTT
>NC_090745.1:90194610-90197110 GCF_036898095.1 Palaemon carinicauda
AAAAAACGCTTTAACATGTCAGTGAGAACTCATGGAATTCTAATGGGGTCTTGACTGCAGTTGAAATGTGAACGGTGCTGCAGGTTTTTCTAAAGGCTTTTTTTTTTTTTCTTCTTTTTTTTCTGTAATGTAAGTCGTTTCACTTTTCCCTTTCTGTTTTTTTTCCAACTTCAGCCAGGCTCTTTTCCTAAACTAAATCTAATATACTTTTTGAGAAATTATACTAAAAATTAAGCCTTCAAAACCCAATATAATCAAGAAACAGTGGGCCCTTCAAAATTATATAAATAATAATAATAATAATAATAATAATAATAATTAATAATAATAATAATAATAATAATAATAATAATAATAATAATAATAATAATTATAATAATAAGCAATACTTCTGAGATCACAGTATGAAAAGCGGTTCGAAGTAATTTGCCTTATAGTTAAACTCAGATAATACACTGTTCTATCCGTGGAAATGAAACGTGTGTAAATAAACTATGTTTGTACTTCAACATTATTGGTATATCCTGGGAACATGTCTTTAGTTTATCAGTTTTCTAGCATATTTTTTTTCTTTTATCGATTATTTGACAGCTACCTTATCATTCTGTATGCAATATAGGCTAACTACCCAATATGTATACTCTCAGTAATATATAAAATATCTAGAAAGATCATATTAGGCTGAATAAAAAAGACAGGTACAATTTAATCCAACAAAACTAGGCAGGCTTTACAAGCAGGTATTCAACAAGCGAACTTATCCATATAATTACCCAGCTAATGGAAAAATCAACTGAGTATGACAAACCATAATGCATGGCATTTATAGACTATGAGAAAGCTTTTGAATCTGTTAAAATTTCAGCAGTAATGAAAACCCTTCAAAAGGCAGGGAATAGATGAATCTTGTGTTACAACATTTGGAGATATCTAGCCTATACGGGGGGTACAACAATCCTAATACTACATAAAGATAGTGAGAAAATTCTACTTGAAAAAGTAATTAGACAAGGAGACTCCATCTCTCCTAAAATTATTCACAGCGGTGCCTAAGATGATTTTTTAAAAATTTAGATTAAGAAAATACAAGAATCAACATTAATGGGGAATACCTTGACAACTTAAGATTTGCAAATGATATAATTCTATTTAATGAATCATGTGAGGAACTGCAAAAGATATTAGAAGATTTAAATAGAGAAATTTAGGACTGAAAATAAATGTGAGAAAAAATAAGACAGTGTTCAAGAAATGCAGATACAAAAAAATAAGGATTGGGGAAAAAGTAAAATGCTACTTTCTCTAAAAAGAAAAGTATTTAATCAGATGCTATTATCAGTATTAATTAATGCATCAGAAACTGTGAGACTTACTAAAGCCTTAGAACATGAGTTACGACTCAAAGAACAATGGAAAGAATAATGATAGGAATAGCATTAAGAAACAGAAAAAAAGAGCAATATGGATACGTGAACAAACTAAATTAAAATAGGCCTATATTCTAAAAACGTGTAAGAAAAAGAAATAGACATGGGCAAGGCATTTAATGGGAATCACAGATAATAAATGGGCAAAAAGAATAACAAAATGGGGTCCCTGGCGATTGCAAACGAAACAGGAAAAGGAAGACAAGACGATGGATTAACGAGCTAAGAAAATTTGCAGGTATAGACTGGCATAGAAACCCCATAAACAGACGCGAGTGGAAGAACATATCTGAGTCCTTTGTCCTGCAGTGAACTAGCTACCGCTGATGATATATATATATATATATATATTATATATATACTATATATATATATATATATATATATATATATATATATATATATGTATATATATATATATATGTGTGTGTGTGTTGTATATATATATATCTGTGTGTGTATGTTTGTAAGAGAGAGAGAGAGAGAGAGAGAGAGAGAGAGAGAGAGAGAGAGAGAGAGAGAGATTTCATCTTATTTCTCATATCTCACAATTTAGACCACTCTATACAAAATTTTTATGATTTCTACTGCACAAAAATTGAAAATTAAAATAAACAACAATGATAATAGTAAAGGTGATAAAAATATAGAAAACAAGGAAGTTGATAATAAACATAAAAATGACAGAAACTTATATAACTTTAGAAAAATATACTTCGCTTTTATAAAAATACCTGAATATGAACAATACATTGGATATAAAAAAAAATTAAAAAAAAATTCCATAAATATTGTAACTTCGATAAAGGGTGCAGAGTCTACCGCCGACAAAAGAAATAACCTTAAACATTTTTTGAAAAAGGGGAAACCCATCAACAATCAGCTTAGCAGTGTTAAGAGGCAAACACACAGCCGCATTTGTGAATTATACAACGTATTTATCTTCCACTCTCGTAGCGTGACATATATATTCATGGGAAAAATACACCTATACATGAAGGGAACATGGAAAAAAAAACTAAGATAAACGTGCTTGTATGCACGCATGTAACTCAAAAAAGATATCTTAAACA
>NC_090745.1:90212110-90222110 GCF_036898095.1 Palaemon carinicauda
CCATAATAGTTTTTACATCTTTTACCGAGCTGTCACACGAAGAAATTAAATCACTTTGAAATTAGACTTAAATTTCCTGCAGAATACTACCAGTTTGATTTACCTGAGAATACAACAAATATAATGGCTTATGTCATCTCAGCGTTCCTAAGTTAATATTTACAATCGTTGAAATTTACTTTCTCCATTACAACTGTATATGCTGGAAAAATCTTTTTTAAAATTACTATATAAAATAAATAGCTTCTATGCATTTCAAATCCTATTATAAAACTATGCTATGTACCGCCGAGTTGAAATATCTGAAGGCGCGCGCGCGTGAGAGAGAGAGAGAGAGAGAGAGAGAGAGAGAGAGAGAGAGAGAGAGAGAGAGAGAGAGAAAGCTTCTCCCGAATGACCAAAACTAACATTATCATCCTATGTCATGATTTGTTCCTACCAAAGGAAGTCATACATTTCAAACATTTCAGCTCTCATGATTTTAATAGGCTTAACATTTCTCATCAACAGATTATACAGTATCTAACATTCTATAATGATAATTGATCTCATGATACTTATCTGAAGCAATGCTTTACGTATTCCGTTCAGTTAGACTCTTACTAATGTAGTTATTAATGATAAATTTGTGGGGGAGATTGAATATTACTTGGTGACAATTACTAACTCCTCAATTACTTCCTTCCTAATCTACGAAGTATACAAACAATTCATATCTAGCATCAGAAACTACTACACTTCTAAGTATTTAATACTATTTTCAAAAAAGAAAGATGACATTATTACTACTAACCAAATATTACATTAAACAACAAATTTTCTTGTATTTTACAGCACTTTCTCACAATATACCGCAGGGAACTTTCAACTGATACTTACAAGGTTATAACGTTTGGATCCCAACTCTCCTGGGACACAATGTTTGCACTACAGGCGCTACAAATCTACTAGCTGACTCCGAGATACAAGAGGTCCCAAAAGCCTACCAGAAAATTAATTTTACAACAGCCTAAGGGTCCTGGAATCCATTTATTGCCCCAGCCTACACCATTTACATGCCTGGCTCGTACCCAGCATCCTGAAGCATTTAAGGCCGAGGCCCTTAATTGAAAAATAATGAATGGCCGACTATAGGAGAGGAACGTTTACGGTCCAACAACACACACCATCGACAGATGTTATTGTCAGATACGGAGAGAGAGAGAGAGAGAGAGAGAGAGAGAGAGAGAGAGAGAGAGAGAGAGAGAGAGAGAGAGAGAGAGAGAGGCAGGAGGAAAATAAAACTGGAGCGATAACAATAAACTAACACAAGCCTAAAACAAACTGAAATAAAACAACTATTTTTTTTTCTTTTATCACAAATACTGAAGAAAATTACAAGAATTTTACATCTTTAAGAAATACCAGATCGTTTGAACCTAAGCCGGAGATTAAAATTTAAAAGTAAATAAATAAAAATAAAAGCCCATGAAATTTCGAACTTTATCTCGAGCAATCTTTTAAGTAGAAGTAATGTTAAATTGTCATTTAAATACCAGGTATTTATAAAACATTATAAATATTTGTAGATATAAAAAAAAATCAAATCCATTATAAAACCAATAAACGGAAAGCTCGCCATACTGATTATTTTTCAATGAAGAGAAGAATCGCTCTAGTATTTTGAAATACGTAAATGTTCTTATGGTGATCATGGAATGAAATAAATTCAATAGGCTATATAATGTACAAATACCAACTTCCAGTTTCATAACAGTTTTAATCTGAGAATAAAACACGATCAAGACAAATACAGTAACAGTGTTTTTCATATGTACTACAAACAGATGATCTGATCTAAAATATATTGCACATTACATTAGAGTACAAAGGACTTAGGGTAAAAATCCCAGACAAGGTACCAATATCTTTAATCTATAAATTGATTATATATAAATAATATCAGCTGTGACCCCAATGTTGAGGGGCAACCATTTTGTTATAAACATTATATATACTGTATATATATATACGTAAATACATACATACATATATATATACACATATATGCATATATATATATATTTAATATATATACATTACATATATATCATTGACATAAAAATAAACAGGCACTTGTACAAGTGTATTAGGTGGCTATCAATGGTTTTATGTCTGTGGTAAAGTTAAGTTGGCAAGATGCTGGAAGACTCGGTACAACCTTCTGCTCTGGAACTTCATTTGTCTCCTCTGTTCCCTCAGAGTCGAGTTTCAATTCTTTCTTCGCTTTCATTCTTCTGTTCTGGAACCAGATCTTGATCTGACGTTCAGTAAGCGCCAAGCTGTGGGAGATTTCAATCCTCCTCCGCCGGGTGAGGTACCGGTTGTACTGGAATTCCTTCTCCAGTTCCAGTGTTTGGAACCGGGTGTACGTCTGGCGCGTTCGTTTAGGACCGACCCCAGATTCCTGACCTGTTGTAGAAGAGTAAGATAAACAATAAAAATATGAAGAAAAAAAATCAATAAATGAAGCTTAACATTGATGCCCAACCAAAATGGGAATACGGTAGTCTATAGGATATAGTCACTTACTTATTTTTAGAACTTTCACTACACTTTGTAATTTCTTTGTGATTTCTTAACCAAATACGTCTTATGCTTTCGGTCAACAGATTCCAGCCCATGCGGAAATTTTCTAATAATAAGCTACATGGGTCTGATGTCAAAGCATCATCTATTTAAAGTTAGATTAATTGACCACACTTTGAGTTTCTTTACCACAAAGATCTACAAAGGAAAAAAATGGAAAAAACGATCATTTGAATCAAGAGCATAAATTATGGAATTCGTTTTAAATCGATAAAATGTAAAAGACATACTTTAAAAGAAATTGTTTTGGCTTATTAACAACTGAATGGGGATGTTCAAACTAGCCCAATCTTTACCATGTAACTATTTTAACCATAGTTGTTCAACTGCTTTGAATTATTGTACTAAATTTCTAAAATACAGACCTGTAACTTTACATGAAGGATCCCAAGCAGAACCTTTCAAACTATATTCTTCAGAAGAGACATCGACCTTTGTATGCGTAAGTAATATTTCGAAAACTAACCCAAAGCAAGATTTTCATTACTAATCCCAGAGAAACAGTCCCACGAACAAACAGTTAACTTTTGATTTGAAACTAAATATTTTCTACCGTAAAGCGCTAAGGAGTAATAATCGTGTCTTCATGATGTACAAAGCAAAGAAAAAATCAAGTATAGAAGGCATTACAAAGTCAAAACAACAAAAACTGAACTTTAAGAATAGTACTTGAAACATTGAATTATCATAAACAAACGGGAATCTTAATTCGTATATTTGGTCAAGTAATCTATTCACTGGCTTTCATTACTATGCTAAGGTGATAATGCAAAAAAAAAAAAAAAAAAAAAAAAAACTGATAACCTTCAATTTCAAAATTACGCGTAAGTAGGGTTATTGAGAACAGTAAATGATGAGAGAGAGAGAGAGAGAGAGAGAGAGAGAGAGAGAGAGAGAGAGAGAGAGAGAGAGAGAGAGAGAGAGAGAGAATGTTAACAATTCCTCTAAATCCTACTGAAATACCAGTCAGGCACATAAATTCTATTATATAACTCGTCAGCTCAAATCTAATTCAGTCCTATTATTGATATGTATTTTTTTAAATTGATAATATCCGGAATGGAAAATATTGAGAGAGAGAGAGAGAGAGAGAGAGAGAGAGAGAGAGAGAGAGAGAGAGAGAGAGAGAGAGAGAGAGAGAGAGAGAGAGAGGGAGAGAGAAATTGATCTGAATTGAACCAATCTCGCAATACAAGCTGTTTTTACCATTATGCTAACCATACAGAAATATCACCATAATTATCAACATTTTACAAGAATTATTCCATATAAAGCATGGTAAAAAGTAGGAGGACTGGTGAAAAAGAAATAAACACACATTTCCTTCTCACGAGTCTCTTCTATGAAAAAAGAAAAAAAAAATAATTTCTGTTGGCAATCTACACGAGGGTAAAAAAAACCATGAATTACATCAGTTTCGAGTCCAGAAGATGGAAACTTGCTATCAATTTAAGTGTTCACAGGAGATCGGGACACACTTACAATTACAGTTAAAATATACAGCGGAACAATCCTCGCAATTTGCATAATCCCGACGATTTATCTACTAACTACTGTAGCTCACTCAAAGTTAACACACAACCACCAACAAGATTCTAAACGATGCATTAATGTGTCGATACTTTGGTACACCTGAAGCTATCAACTACAATTCTAAAAAGAATGTTCTATTCCTAACTCGTATTCATTGCATGTGAGAATAGAGAATTATAGGAACTGACACGGATATGGTGTGATACCAAAACTCCAAGATAAACAAAAAGGAATATATTCTATCTATATATTGTTACACTTGTCAAAAAGTAAGGAAACAATATAAATAACAAAATAATTCTTTACCATCACTTCTCTGCTTAGGCTACCTGTCTCCCACAGACTTAATCAAATTAACCTAAACTTTTGTATTTACACTGAGAAATTAATATTTCCTTAACAACCTCATTCATTATTATTAAAAGCTTTTGACGTCTATATTTTTTAGGTAATTCTACTGAATGACAATTCTGGCGTTGTCTTAAGATCAAGAATGCTTCTGTTCACTTTTATCTACATAAAACCTTGCATCTTAACCCAATAACTACAACACACCAATTACGAAATATTGGTGTGATAATTTTACAAATACTCCCAGGCTCAACATGAAAACAAAATGATAATTAATAGCATCCAAACTACCACCAGTCTCACGAGAAAAAAAAAATAAACAAAAACACCCCAAGGTCAGTCGTCTTCTCTCCCCCTCTTTAATATCAATAAACAATCTGACCCCATACAGACCCACATCACCTGAAGTATTTAACCTCATGTCGCTGTGAATGTATGAGAATCGCCCTGTAATTTGGCCCCTGGCTGGTCCTCTTGCCACAAAACTGTCATTGTAAACACCACAATCGTCATCTCAGCTGGTGAGCGTCTCTACTACCCCTGGAACCGCATAAACACCCATCTACCTCCCCCTTTCCGGCCAACCCCTACTTCATTCCCCCCAACCTCGACCACTCCGCTCTCCATCGTAATGACTATTTCACATCTGCTTCTTTCTGGATCTTAAATATTCTAACTTATTCTTCAGATCAACAAGAAAGAGCTAACAAGGATTAATCCCTTTCCAATGAAAGTTTTATTTTGCTGAACAGATACTATTTACCATTTCATATTCACGTATACATCAATTAACTGATTAATATTCATAAATATCGCTGAGAGAGAGAGAGAGAGAGAGAGAGAGAGAGAGAGAGAGAGAGAGAGGAGAGAGAGAGAGAGAGAGAGATGTGATTGAAGGGTTTCATGCACAAAACAAAATGAGAAAGTAATTACATCCAACTTCTACATCACAAAGCCAACCCTTAAGAGCACACTGTTTGTTTAAAGATAAATTATTCGTTTCCTTACGAAATCATAATGTTGAAAGATGACATACAGTACATTCTTCAGTTAGTGAAGTTAATTGCCCTCAAGTTTTTGTTAAATAAATCTACGGGGCGACACATACGGTTTGATTGTCTTAAAGATTGGAAAGATAACTACTGCTAGTAATAATAAACGAATTCGCTTTCACCACAAAAGTTATGAATTCTTAATTGGTCTACAACCCCCATCAAAATTAACATAACCTATGAATAAGATCTCTAGATATGGCATGGATACACATACAAATATTCAAAGCCGAACATACTCCTTCCAAACTCTCTGACTTAGATCATAAATTCTAGCATTTTACTACCAAACTTAACAGTGAAACTAACCTGCTGGATAAGCTTTCGCCCATTGGTAGAATTGTGAAGGCGCCTGTGTTTTGGAAGTATATGGCTGCATCATTGCATCTGGAGTACACGAATAAGGCAGTTGGAAAGTATCTGGCGAACTGTATGAGTTAGGCGCTGCAGTAGGTGCTACCGCAGGAGGAGTAACTCCAGAAACAGGAATATCACTATTATATGCATTTATCTTTGACGCAACGAATTCACTATTAACAGGAGGAGTTCTTGACAAAGGCACTGTATTGGATGGCACTGTGAAGGGCGAGAAGGTCTGTTCGTGTCGAGAATTTGCCAGGGCATCGTAGTATTGGGAGCAGCTGTCGTAGGTGGACGGGGTCAATGCATTCTGCTCGTAGGAGGAAGTCTTTTGGTCAAAATTATTGGGATACGAAGAATAAAACCGGAAGCCCTGCATATGGTTATACTGCTGATACGCCTGCATATTATCTGCGTAGCTCCCTGGATACTTCGTGTTTTCCAGATAAGCACACTGGCCCTGAGTGGAACCATTCCACCCCGCCGAAGTCGAAGTGTCCGCGAAATAGGAGCTCATGACAGCGTTCGGGCGACAGATGATGGTCGTACTGATAGGCCTAGTGAACCAAGGCCTACTGCACTTCGCTATTATCAAGGGGTGGTCACGTGACCCCAATGGGCCAATCAGCTTCCAGCCTCTCAAAGCTTTCTTCGTGTGCATATACTGACCCCGGGGACGTGCATAGAGTACTATCGAGATTCTATTTTTTTCTTTTCTTTTTTCCTTTCTATCAAATTTCAGCTTTTAGTAATCTGGAAATTTATTGATATCATTAGACAACAGGCGTTGAACTTTCGTTTACATAACAAAACGGAAGTCTTGTTAATTGAAGAGAAATGAGAAATTAGATCATACACAAAATGCGCTTTTATAAATGAGATCCCTAAGTTTTTTTTATAATTACCATCTTAAATTACCATCACGTAAATCATGCAAAACAAAAGTCATTCAAGAGAAAAATAGTTATTAACTGGTTAGGATGACAAATTCTATCCTTAGATGTTATCATTGTACTGTAATATAAATGTTTCGAGAATATATTAAGACAACATACTGAACTCTTCCCTTTTAAAATGAATGGTTGAATAAATTTATATAAATCAAAACCAATAAGTAAAAGACAGAAAAAGAAATAAAATCTATCCCAAACTACAATGGGAAAGCAATGGTCGGGAAGGGGAGAGGATAGAAGGGGGAGGGAACTGGAGATGAGAGGGGGAGGAGACATGAAAGGGGGAAAAACGTCGATGAGAAAAGAGGGCAAAGGGAGAGATTAAGAACTTGGGCTATGGCAGACCTTTCCTCCCACACTAAAGAGAAAGGGAGGGAGGGAGGGAAGGAGAGAAAGAAAGAAAGGGGGAGATGGACCAACCCCACTGAATTTATTCCCTATTCTTGTTTCCCCCTTTCACACGTGGTTCTTTTTCGGGTCAGGAAAATGTGGATGGTTTCTGGACGTGATATCATAATATGTCTTTATATAATTTCTTCTTCCCCATTGAAATAAGTCTTCAAAACCCACTGAAATTCGTCAGATTTTTTTTGCCCTTACAAATGGCACGAGTTTCTCTTTTAATGTCCTCAAAATCTAGTCATAGAGAAAGTCATGGAGGAAGGGAACAAACTTTCTGGAACTCTTCAAATTAATCAAAACAGAAATGTGTCCTTTATTTGAAGACTGATTTTGACATTACCAGTGATTCCTATGAAAAAAAAGAAAAAAAATCAATCCTACCCTCGAATTTCAAGCTCGATTAAATCGAATGTATTGGAGTGATCAATTCCAAATCGTTTCGACTTGATGGTAAACGAAGTATTAGTAAAATTTTCTCTCACAAATTCGACATGTTTTAGATTTTACACTACTAAGTTCTAAATTACAAACATTGACTTTGCGAAAATACTCGTCCCAATTTTAGACCCTTTAGAGATTGTAAGATTCATATCATTTATGTGTAACATCTAAATCATAAACAATACTTACAACACAACAAATCGACCGTCATTTGAAATACAATAATAATTTTGAAGAATTTAATCTTATTTTTATTCACGAATTTAGTAAAATACAAACAGAACTAATACAATATAATCATTCATGGAGAGAGAGAGAGAGAGAGAGAGAGAGAGAGAGAGAGAGAGAGGAGAGAGAGAGAGAGAGTTAAGCTATAAACTATGGAAATCCCAGCCTATGGGGTAGCTTGGAGGCCTGAATCAATCCAGACCATAAAACATAATTTTGAAAAGCATATGTCATTTCTAAACAGTTCATATCAAACTTATGCTGTTGGTATAGTTAGACATGATAAAATAAAGCAATAGTAAGAATGCTCTTCCTCCTAAAGCATCACCAGAAACTGCAATTCACGAAATTATTAAATCAAATGAAGATTTAACACAAGAAAAATTGACTTTGCGAAAATACTCGTCCCAATTTTAGACCCTTTAGAGATTGTAAGATTCATATCATTTATGTGTAACATCTAAATCATAAACAATACTTACAACACAACAAATCGACCGTCATTTGAAATACAATAATAATTTTGAAGAATTTAATCTTATTTTTATTCACGAATTTAGTAAAATACAAACAGAACTAATACAATATAATCATTCATGGAGAGAGAGAGAGAGAGAGAGAGAGAGAGAGAGAGAGAGAGAGAGAGAGAGAGAGAGAGAGAGAGAGAGTTAAGCTATAAACTATGGAAATCCCAGCCTATGGGGTAGCTTGGAGGCCTGAATCAATCCAGACCATAAAACATAATTTTGAAAAGCATATGTCATTTCTAAACAGTTCATATCAAACTTATGCTGTTGGTATAGTTAGACATGATAAAATAAAGCAATAGTAAGAATGCTCTTCCTCCTAAAGCATCACCAGAAACTGCAATTCACGAAATTATTAAATCAAATGAAGATTTAACACAAGAAAAATGCTAAATATCAAGACATCCCAGCGATAAAATCCGCTCTCTCTCTCTCTCTCTCTCTCCTCTTCTCTCTCTCCTCTCTCTCTCTCTCTCTCCTCTCTCTCTCTCTCTCTCTCTCTCTCTCTCAATGCCGTCCCATAACAGAGTACAGTATGTGGTAAGTGAAGAGGCAAATCAAAAAAAGCCAAGGAGGCATTGTCCCATCTATTTATTGAACTCTGTCGGGAGGGTCAAACGCGATAAAAGGAATGTCTTTATTTTATTAGTGGCTCGACTCTGACAATGGAAGAGTCACAGCAAGACCCCAACATCTCTTCTTTCAATACAATATACGAAATTTATATCATCATCATTATTATTTTAATTATGATAATTACTAACAAAGATACATTCGGTAGAAGTATTCTAATCTGGAAAAAAACATAAAAAATAATATCCCAGTAGTGTTGGTATATCAAGGTATAAAAATACAGTATAATGAATAAAATGGATAATAAAAAAAACATGATTTCCCTACTTTAGGCTATGGAAAAAAAAATAATAATAATAATAATAATAACTATATTCTATTTCAGTTCAAACCCAACATATATATGAATCTATTGCCTAACAGAAGTGGCTGTAGAGAATTATCAACAAATGAATACCATTATCTGTTGAATTTTGCATGAAAACTACGGAGGAAACTACACAGCAGACTCATCACCAGCATCTCAAACACCTTACAAACACAACTCATTTACATGAATCTTTGTCCTCTCATTTACTCTTACTATATATTAATAATAAGGCTGATGATTATGCCTAGATACTATTTTAATGGCAATACTCTCCCATGAAAAATATTAGCATTTTTAATATAATATCTATGCATGTTTTTTTTTGTTTTTTTTTTATCTGGGAATTGATAAGCTTACATTCAGCTATAAGCAAAACTTAACATGACATACATACAACCTACTTTTGTCTATCATAAATGGATTTGTGAGTATGATGATAGAAGTTGAAAAAGTGGTATTATACATGAACGAGTATTTAGATTTTCCTGCAATAACCCAAGCCAGAGTCCTATTTGACAGTTATTGTCTTGAGTTAACGCTTGCAAATTTAATCACAAACCAGGGTATTATGAGATAGTAGAT
>NC_090745.1:90229610-90232110 GCF_036898095.1 Palaemon carinicauda
CATAGAGGCACCTGGAAAGTTAAAAATTAATTAAACCCACTGGGAAACCAGATGGTGTAGCTTATTTTAAAGATGTAAGTTGATTGGAAGATCCACCACAAAAAAACGTGAAATGAATAAGAGTCAGTATTAAATAATTCATCGAAGACAGTGATATTGAAGTCTGCCATAAGGGTTTTAAAAATCTACTAAAACATTTGAAAGTCCAACAAATGCATCAACCAATTGAATTATATTGCAGGTCGCATGGCTTATTTAACCAGACGAAAGCTTCACAACTTTTCCAAAAGATTAAGAAAGCTCCAATATTAAAGTCGATCACTCTATACTTAGAGACTTGGCTAATATATAATTTTCGATTCTTTTACAAAGTTCTTATTTTGATAAGAAAAAAAATGGGAGTAATAAGACTTTATTTTCTATAATATTTTTAATTATACTTGATAGATACTGATTATTAGAAAGTCGGGAAATTGACGAGTCTTTAATTTTAAACTTAAAGGCTTATTTGATAAATCATCTTGGATTCCTTTTTAAAGTTTCATCCATTTTTTATAGTTTTACAATAATATTTTAATAATATTAAATGGCAGGTATTAATTATTTCATTTTGTGAGTAATAAAAGTTTAATTCTTAATTTCGTAATTGTTTTAATCATATTTAGGAGTTGATAAAAACTAATTTCCTATTCAATTCATTACTGAGAAAAATCCCATTGAGTATATGTTATCAGTAAATATACAAATGAGTGAATTGCTTGTAAAAAGGATCAAACATATGTATAATTTTTAGGTGATATACTGGTGTTGGTAAATTTTCCTGTGATCCAGAATGTACTACATGGAAAGAAAAAATAACGACAGTCACAATTATGGATTTACACAGAAAAGGAGCACCACTAAGACAGATGTTTTGGCAAAAGGTCATTTCGCATATCCCTGCTAAACTCCTTAAAAATCCAAAGCAATAAACCCAGATTCTCACTTTTCCATGCCTCAGGGGAACACTGTCCAGATATTATTGGAGAGTTTGTAAGATGCCTTCAAGGGCATCCAAGAACCGAATTAAGTTCTTCAAACAGCCATTAAAATATCCTTGGTGGTGCTTTCTTTGTTGCTAGTATACTCCAAAACTAGTAGGAACGATTCTTCAAGAAAAAGCAATGTAATTAAATAAGAAATTTTATCAGCAAATCCATACAGGATAACCAAGAGAATAAATTATGTTAACTTAAACTTACTGCAATGTTGGATTTTACAAAATGAGATATTTTGGTTAAGAGTGACAGAGGAAAACTTTGCACGACCATCAGTTGAGAAAAATAAACACTGAAAATTGTGTCAGAGCTACAGAACAAAATAAAAATCTTCTAAAATGCTGTGTTTAACAACACTGTTTGCTTCATCATCATGAGAAAAAAAAAAAAAACTTGGGATTATTTAATTATTTATTTTATTTCTTTTATAGATTATCATAGGAATTATCAAAGCAATGTTTTACCACTTTCTGCCACCTAAACATACAATTAAACTTTTATATTCAAATTGGCAAGAAACAATAGTTTATTTGTATAGGTTAAAACCTTTAAGTTTCACACCAGGGTAATGAAAACAGTCGTAAATTCTGATGACTTCCTCCTTTAGAAATTAGTTAATAATATTTCTAACGATATTCTAAGCCCCCAAAACCTACGTTTACACCATATTAATTCAGGCAGCAATCTCATGTCAAATATTTTATAGACTAAATTCTTTGGATGTCATCTTGTCTCATGAAACCGTAAGAGAAAGAAAAGTTTTCCAACATATGAATTTCGATTCGAGTTTTAATGATTATCACAAATCAATATTGCTAACTTTTACTAGTCAATAACTGAGTACGTCAATAAGTGATGTGAATGATTGGCGTATATGAATATAAAAGATTAAATAATTAAAGGACCAATTAAACTTAACTACTGTAAGTGGCCGAAAATTCTCGGTAAATTTAGCTACAGTAAGTGCACAAAAACTCTCGAGAAGCTTATATACAAAAAAGTCAAAATGTTAAACTTACTGGGAATTGTAAAAAAAAAAAAAAATAAATAATACAGTAGCATGAAGGAATCAATTTGACTAGACAGTGAAAGGAGAAACTTATAATAAATAAAATACACACACGCACTCACACTCACACACATATATATATATATATATATATATATATATATATATATATATATATATATATATATATATATATATATATACACATATATATATACATATATATATATATATACATACATTATATATATACATATACATACACACACACACACACACACACACATATATATTCTATATATATTCACATACATATCAAAGCACACAAAGTTTGATAAGTTTTCATTAAGACGGTCTTCTGCCTGGATTGTTTAATCTAACATCATTTTAATATGAGAAAGAATCTACTTTGGGATTCCATATGCTCCAAAAACAACCTAAAAAAAAATAAATA
>NC_090745.1:90236644-90241644 GCF_036898095.1 Palaemon carinicauda
TTGAACATCGGTGTAATCTCTTAAAAATATACCATTAAAATGTGTACAGGACTTCAGATTGCATAGTCATAAGAATTTATAAAAACAAACATTTCCATGGAGCCAAGATGCAATGAATATTAAAATATGGAGGTCTGAATACGGCCCATATTAATTAACATGTTTTGTCAAATTATCTAAACATGAAAATTAAAGGGACTTTTCAGAAAAAATCATGACACGGAATATCTTAAGATACTCAAAAATTATAACTAACATAAGAATTAATAAAATCCATCAGATGCACCTAATGTGGATCAAAAGAAGGGCCCTGAAGAATATGTCTGAAGGAAATAAAGAAAAACCTGGTATATTCAAGCAGAAGCAGTCTCTCTCTATACTTTAAAATATCATCATCTATATCCTTATCAGGAAGTTTGCTCTACATATTAACAGTCAATAGAATAAAACACCCTTTAATACATACATTATTCATTGAAGATCACTATAAATATGAAAAGAAAATGTCAATGAAACCTTTATCTCATATCTGAACTGCAGCTTATGGTGGAAAGTGACCAATCTTGGTCACATAACTTAATTAGTAAAAGAAAGTGATCCCAAACATTTGCGCTCGTAATTATTTTGTCACTAATTGCACATCCTTTTTGACGTGATATACTGTTAGTAGTTTGAAGACATATGCTTTATATTTCCTAGAACATAAACATCTAATGAGTACAGTTCATACACCAATGCTTGAGCAAGCTCGCAAACTGACCATAGTCATAACGGTGAATGACAATTCCACTCAAGAAGATTCTTGCCAACAGATAGCACTTGTGCCAAGCTAGTCCCTGAACTTCATATAAACGAGAAAGTCACACCCTTCGGAAAGCAACCATAATCTACATTTCAAGAAATGTGTATACAGTAGAACCTAATTTATTCTAATAATAATATGAGTTATAAGTACTGCCATGAATCCTTAATAATATGGTCTTGAGTGGTTCCACTCAAGGAAAACTTTATAAAGAAAACAATTTTAAATTTTAAATAAAAAAAAATTATATATATATATATATATATATATATATATATATATATATATATATATATATATATATATATATAAAGGTGTTAGCACACAATCTTACAGGCCAATTTAATATGGCCTAGATGAAAACCTTAAATAACTAAATGAAAATGGTGGAGTTGGCAAACCATACGAGGCATAAGGCGTCCCCTTTAACAACCAATCAATTGGAGAAACATTAATGACTATTTTGAAATTGAAAGCAATGTAAGAACACGATGAAAAATTATGTAGAGGAATAAGAAATTGACCTTATAGCCTATTGTACAATTTCTGCTCAATATATTTTGACAAATCAATATTATAGACATTGAAAAGTGTAATCGAGTGTACAGTAACTTCAAAACAATGTATAATGGCTCAATCACAGCCGAAAGTGTAACGACACCAACATAAGGTTGAGGCTCTGTTTTAAGCAACTAAAAGCAGCACCTGATGTTAATGTAGGTCCAGAAAATATAGAAAAGGAGAGAAAACTGAAAATTATAACTTGTAGAAACGCCACATCTTAAAGTGCTAAACCAACTGTTGAGGCAAGATTAATTTAATCATTGATGATATTAAGAGAAAGCAAATTAGGAGCAAAATTTATGATGACAATAGCTGAATTTGTCGAGGTAGTTTTCTTCCATGCATTACTGAATTACTGATGTAATTTTGAAAATTATAGAAGCTAAGTGGAAGTTCCCTAAATATAATATATTATCTTTGTGTGAATTTTTTATAACAAACCTTTTATTTCATTGTGTATTTATTTCAATTTTCCGTTTTCCTCCAATTACAGTCTCGTTTAAGTTATGAATGAAAAATAACTGGTTTTGGTCACTATTTTGTTCCAATGATAACTAGTGTATGAACTAGGGATAGTTACAAAAGAGTTTAACTGTCTTGCCGGAAACTGACAGATTGGACCAATGAAAAGTTGTCCTTAGTGATTAAGAAGATATTTTGGTTTGTAATAAATAAATCGTAAATTGTTTTTATTTGAATGAGAATTCATGGGGATAAAATTTTATATTCGAAATGACTTGTGATCAAGCGTCTTGGAAAACATTGTTTTAATAAGTAAAGAAGGATTATATCATGAAATATGATTATGTTGTAATACATTCTTCATATAACGACTGTTACCACTCTGTTTAAATGGGATCTGTATATGGTAGTAGTTAAGTCATTGTACCTGTCGTAATTTAACATCGATTTAGCATTAAATCGGAGCCTTAGAAAGCTGAATTGTAGTACCTTCATGAGGATTATGTAATTGAGCGTAGTATCTGTCCCATAGGATTATTATAAAGTTTACTTTTAGAATACATAATATATACATACATAAATACCTAAGAGTAGAAAAGAAGTATAAGTGCTTCGGGGGTACTTAAGAGCCACCTATTTCTCCCAGAGCTATACTTGGACAAAACAGGTTTCGAATATATCTTCCATGTGCAAAATTCTATATGTAATTTTTTAACAAATAGTTAATAATTTTGAATAAGTTAAATTTCTACAGGAATAATATTGTATGGAGAAAACTGTATGTTCTGTTATAACTAAGCTTTGAAATCCTGTCTTTATCATATGAGGTGAAGCTTTAGGTGATATTTGTGTAGAACTTCTAATGATTTGATTTTTTTTTTTCGAGATGCCTTTGACTAATTACAAAACCACTTGCATGGCCAAAAACTAGTGAGTGTTGTAAATTATTATCTATTTTATGAAATATTGATAAGGGTAGTGTACCAGGAAAATGTTTGGCCAATTCATATTTCATCTTCACAAGTCTGTCAAATTTTCTAAGCGACATGGTGTAAAGTTCAAGCTATTTGCGAAGAACAATTGTCTCTTCATTTAAGGTACTGACGATACAAATACGACATTAAATATGCTCTAAACACTTAATGAACGGATGAAATATAAACAACAAAATACAGATAAAAATAAAATTAGATTTATGTTAGCTTGAAAAAATTTTATGAAGTATTGTAACCATTAAAGTGATAATTAATGGCAATGTGGTCTATACAACTGATGAAATCCGTTGTTTTGGAGTTTTATTGAATTGTAACTTGTCTCTGTCCACAAAAAAAAAGTAGTAAGAATTATTAGATTATTATAGGTATTAGATTGGCCAGGGCACCAGCCACCCGTTGAGATACTACCGCGAGTGAGTTATGAGGTCATTTGACTGGCCAGACAGTACTACATTGGATCCTTCTCTCTGGTTACGGTTCATTTTCCCTTTGCCTCCACACACACACACACACTGAATAGTCTGGCCTATTCTTTACATATTCTCCTCTGTCCTCATACACCTGACAACACAGATTACCAAAAAATTCTTCTTCACTCAAGAGGTTACTGCACTGTAATTGTTCAGTGGCTACTTTCCTATTGGTAAGGGTAGAAGAGACTCTTTAGCTATGGTAAGCAGCTCTTCTAGGAGAAGGACACTCCAAAGTCAAACCATTGTTCTCTAGTCTTAGGTAGTGCCATAGCCTCTGTACCATGGTCTTCCACTGCCTTGGGTTAGAGTTCTCTTGCTTAAGGGTACACTGGAGCGCACTATTCTATTTTATTTCTCTTCCTATTGTTTTGTTAACGTTTTTATAGTTTATATAGGAGATATTTATTTTAATGTTGTTACTCTTCTCAGAATATTTTAGTTTCCTTTTTTCCTTTCCTCATTGGGATATCTTCCCTGTTGGAGCCCCTGGTCTTATAGCATCCTACTTTTCCAACTAGGGTTATATCTTACCAAGTAGTAATAATAATAATAATAATAATAATAATAATAATAATAATAATAATAATAATAATAATAATAATAATAATAATAATAATAATAATAATAATAATAATAATAATAATAGCATAATTTCCCTTTAGAAGATATACAGCATTGATGGGTGTTCATTAATACCTTGGGCGATTGCAGCTTAATGTACTGAACTGTAAGATAGAACTTAAAACCTACAAAATATAACTTGAGGAACATTCAGAAGAGAGCATGCTTTCGCAATGCCTAGCAAGTCTTTTTTGCTCTTAACCTCCACTACGTACTTGTACTTCAATGTATTTCCTTCAAAATCTAATGGTTTGTCCTTGGATCATATCCCACATGTCCACCAAGTTTTGTTGAAATTGATTTAGCAGTTTTTGCGTAACGCTGTTTACAAAGAAAATATCAAATAACAAAATATTCACCATTTACTTAACATTGGGATTATTTCAAAGTACTGCTGCGTACTTATACTTTGATGTATTTCATCCAAAATGTTACCGATTCATTCTTGGGTCACACTCAATATGACTACCAAGTTTGGTCAAAATCGGTGAAGTTATTGTGTAAAGTTGCTCACAAATAATTAACGATGATTATGGCGAAAGCAATAAAGATGACAGCGTGACTGAGCAGCGTTTCTTCTAAGGATAGGATCAAAAATCAAATATATTATGAGTCATCAAGCTATCTGGACTGGATGTCCGAAGTACAGCAGATATATGTTGCTGTGCATGATACGACCAATAAATCGTCCTAACACGAAACAAGTTACTAAAGTTTAAAGTTTAGGCAGTCATGATGCACGGCAAATGTGGGTACTACGGACTTCAAATGATGTTCAATGATTGTACAGTAAGCTCTCATTTTGATATTAGAAAGACTAAAAATAAAAATAATTTCAAGAAGAAATTAAAGACTCATTTCCAGAGCGCTATCCTAGTGTTGGTATTCGACTATTAGTATGGACTACAACATATAATTCTTCAAATAGGTGGTGATTGAGTGTATCTGACAAACAAATTCTATTTGAGAGAAATCTGAATAATCACATCTTCAGTATCATTGGCAGCCAATGATTTTTAAAGTGACACTTGTGTTATTTACTTCGTCTAGTAAATGAAGTCAAAGAGAATTAATACTAATATT
>NC_090745.1:90254144-90256644 GCF_036898095.1 Palaemon carinicauda
AAAGGTAGACAAAATAATAATTGTTATATGATCTTAGGGTGTTTCTGCACTTTGGGATAAAACTAAGTAACAAAGAAAGGGTATTAAATTTGATTATAAACCCATGAACAGAAATTGAAGGCCAAAAACACAAATCGCAGGCCAGCAATATAAATTGAACGTCGTTAACACACATTGAAAATAAGTCAGTAATTAAGTTAACGCTTCAAGTCCAATAAATCAATTTGTAAACTATCTTGAGAAAGGGAAGTAATGAATTACTATTAGACGCTTGAAAAAATATTTTTCTTTGATGATATATTTATCAAAATATCTATATTACTTTTGGTGGGTGTTTTCAACTATGTTTCACTTTAAGAAGCCTGTGTACATTTTGATGTTTGCTTTCTTAGATAACTTCCTTGTTTACCTTATAGCAGGTGAACACCCTATGACGACTCAATGAAAAAAAAAATATATAACTCCATTCCTCAAAAGATTTTTGCATCTCCCCTCGAGAAATATATATATTTAGACTCATACAAATAACTACTACTCGGGTGACACGAAAAGCAGTAGTAGTATTTAAATCAGCGCAGGTGAATGGCGTTGAGGAACTCTGTCTGAAATCCTTTTTATTTACTACAGATATGACATAAAGAGGGGGAACCCTGACGTTTTTTTATGCACCACAACTCATGGCATTGATACTGAACGCCTCGTATCTACAATAATGGACTCCATTAAAGACAACATTCGATACTTTTTAAAAACCTTTTTTCATCCCAATGATATGATATGTTTTCACTTTGTGATTTTTTACTCCAGCCACTCATGATAGACACAAGCACGACCATCCTTTTATGAATCTCGCCCTCCCCTTTTACAAAACGTGTCTCTTTTTATTTTAGTATTTTTTCCTATCCATTACAATGGATATTCAAGCGACTCCTCCCCTCCTCGATCGCTGTGTTGCCACAATTATATCCATTTAATTGACAGAAGATATCATTTGCGACTCCCTTTTTGCAAAGTAGCGCGCGTCCATTCACGTAACAATGACGGCAAATAATGGCCAATTTTTTTTCGGTCGTAATTCACCCAAAACAAACACGCTTTTGATTAGCACTTTGCTTTCCCCAGTTACGGGAGATATTCTAGTTTCGGGAAAAAATTACCATCGTTCTCGATCCTCTTTCACTGATCAATGGCATCGCTCTGTCAACTTTCTATTTCTCAATCGTCACATACGGATTTCTCTTTCAGTCATAAAGCGACCCAAAGCGGAAATATATATCACTTCCGCCAGAACGTCAATCCGATTCATCATTACTATCCACCAGTATACATCTAACATAATTAAAGATGGAATTAGATCTTTAATCACCATCTACATTATCGCCTTTCTTTCTTAACATGCTGTGCTTCCGTCGGTAGGAGCAATTTAGAAAGAAAAGCTCAAGTCATTTTGGTCATCAGTGGCTCGCTTTTCTATATTCCCTTGGGGCAAATGGCAAAAACCAGATATCGTGAATATATTTTCTACATTCCTTTTTTCTTTGGTGTCTCGCCATCACGATATCATTAACATGACGTTAGCGTCTCATTCAAGAACTCTCTCTTGTTCGTGCTCTCTCTCCAAAACTCTCCCTCTCTTTCTCCCCTTCCCTATAAATCAACGGGTCCCTTGTATCACTGAGGGCTAAGAGACCAAACGACTCCACAGGGAGGACATACTTGGCCTGGAAGTTCAACAGATTAAAAAGAGTAAATGCCGGTGGCTGGGATTGAGTAAGTTTTCCTTCTTTTTATTTTCTTCTGGATGCAAAATCTCAATCTCTCTCAATCTCTCTCTCTCTCTCTCTCTCTCTCTCTCTCTCTCTCTCTCTCTCTCTCTCTCTCTCTCTCTCTCTCTCTCGATAGTAATTCAAAAATAAAGATTTCAATAAATTTCCATAGCGAGACTTTGATTTAATGTTAACTTACGAATGTCTATGTACAGCTGGACACAAGAGTTCCTGGCACACCTCGCTCTGAAGAAGTGCACTAAATCACGCACTTCGTAAAAAGTAACCAAACAGATAGTGTAGGGAGAGATGGGAGAGGGGGTGGGCGGGGCTAAACACAGGAACTTGCCTCGCAGTAAGGTTGCAGCTAGGTGCACTTACCAAGAGCGAGGTGCACCAGGAATTCCTGTGCCTAACTGTGTATATTATAGCTTTAGAACTTTTAATGTATAATGCTTGACGTATTCTTTTCCATTCTAAGTATTCAGAGAAGGATAGATCATGGAATACTCCATATTTTTCATATATTTGTTCTCCAATAGTTGGTATAAAATTCTAGTGCCTTGATGTCTACCTTCTCGGAAACTTCCCTTTTAGAAAAGACTACTAGAGTTAAGGGTTTCCTTTATCTCTAGGTGATTAGTTGCAAAATTTAATTAATTATAAATCCTCCCTCAAAATATTAATTTAACATTCTATAAATAGATTCAGTGACCCTGCTTAGTGCATGTAAA
>NC_090745.1:90261644-90296644 GCF_036898095.1 Palaemon carinicauda
AGAAGGCTTCAAGGAGAATTATCTCCGGTCTGGCTAGAGATGCTGAGATTTTCTTTTTTGGAATTTAGAGCTCAAAAATAGGATTATTTTTTCTTTATTTCTCTACCAATGACCTTGTTAATAGAATCTTTATATGCCAAAGCAAGATAATTCAGAAAAAAACGCATCTGTTATCGAAATTGAAATTACTTTTTAATTATTCTTCATATCATGCAAAATTTAAAACATATGATATGATAAACAACAAGAGTTACTTAACAAAACCCTATAGTACAATGTTAAGGTATATTCCCAAGATATAAGTTTTTGTGAGGTTATAAGCTTTTGTGAGGTTTTCAAATAAATTTCCTAATTTCTTATTAATTACTTTTTTTTATCTTTGATGTAACAACCTACACTTGATGAAAATACTGTACAATTTCAATGTTAAAAACCACATAGCCTGGAGGTGATTACTATTCTTACATCAATACATAAATACAAATTTAATGCGAGAGGGATTTTTATCCTTTAAAATTTCAAGGTTATAAAATGAGATTGGCAATTTGACATTGAAAAGAGATGGATACCAATAAAACATTTATTGGAAACACTCCCAAAGACATTTCTAAGAACAAAAACGTACCAGAAACATTAATCTGGGCTAATCAAGAGGTCAAATGTCCCAAGATTTCCCGAAGCTAATCAGAACTTTAAGAACACTGGATTTTCTGCCCCTTTCAAGAAATCTTCCAATTATCAAACAAGTGTGAATCTCAAACCCCAGGAGAGTATTTCCGACCAAGAGACATGCCCTTTTAAGAGGATTGACATGTAAGTGAAAAATAAATGGCAAAAACAGATACTGCTAATTTCCTACTATCATAGCATCTTCTGATGTTACTACAGTAGCCTACTCCCAACAGGGGAAAAGCTGGAATGATAAACCCATATTTAAATATGGTTACTGACTTTATCACCACATAATTTTAATACAAAACTAAAGAATAAAAATTAAAATAAAAAACCTGCACATTCCATTACAAAAATATTCAATGCTAAAAGATACCTTTAGATCAGAATTACGTGGCAAGTCATTTGAAGAAAAATCTTCACATAAAAAATGTCGCTATTAATTCTTAAAGTTAAAAACACCTGAGTACTTTATATGTTCTAATTTAGTACATAAGAATGATAGTCGTGGAACTTTCAATGTATTAGATGTTAGATTTTAACATGCTAACTTCGATGCAACACAATTTAGAATCAGCAGCCGAAGAGACTATGGAAACTTGTTCATACTTTAGTAGTTCTGATTCTCAGTGTCCAATAAAAATAAAACAGGACACACTATACACAAAAATACTTTTGAAAAAATTGTCATTTATCCAATCTTATGCTAAACCGTCAACTATTATTGCCAAGGACACCTAAAGACATAGAAGGAAAACAGAAATATAGGCTTTTATTATCTTCTTAAATATATTCAAAAGTAAAATGCATACTCTATAAAATCCATTTAAGAACAAGAGTGATGAAATGGATAAGTCAGTTAAGTTATTCGAGAACGAAAAAACAATTACATGTGTTGTATTAATAGTGTTTTACTAATATTTTCATAACTGGTCAAGTAGCAATGGTAATTGGAAAATTCAGGATGCTATAAGCATGCCATTATGGAGGAAGAAATACAGGATAAATTATATAAGAAAAATACAAAGCATAAAATTGTATAAACAACGAAAATAGGCGACACGCGTGAGCTTGGCCAACTATAAGTATTTGTTTTAAGATTGAACTTCTGAAGTCCCAAGATTAAAAATTCAGAAGTTAATGATTTCTCGACAAGTTACAAAACTGACAAACAATTACAACTGTGGTAATGACTTCCACCAAATAAAAGTCTAAACTGTTAGACTTAACATCCAGTACTACCTGGTGGATAGTTTAGTCCAATATTTTAAACCTATTTGAGACCATAGCCTAGTTTAGTTTGAATATCTCCAAATACCCATACAGGCTGAAGATGCAAGTGCAAAGGATGATCAGTTATCAAAATTCCAGACTACATGCAAGTTGACTAATGTAACACTATGATAGATATTAATGGTAAGATCTGTGATAAAATATTCATGGTATTGAAGCTTTCATTAAAAATAAAATAAAAAACTTATGATGCCATTCATCTGCTATCAGACCAAACAGGATATTTTTTTTTATTAGGCAGGCCTCTAAATGATTTTCAAGAATTGCTGAGTAAACAATTAATTTTTATTTGTATTCGAAAAGGATTTTCATCACAAATGCAACTTGAAAGTGAATATGCAAACGTAAAACATCTCGTGGGATTGAATTTCTCAAACCTACAAACATATCATTGAGAATTTTGTTGGGACTTAACTGCTGTACATCATTCATGAATTGTACAGAGCAAATACTAAGCTAAATCTCGTATGGAGAGTAAGCAAATACTAAAATTAAATATATAATGAACAAGCTTCATATCAAACCAGATTAATAACTATCATCTTTAGGATGTACTCAATTGATGATAAATACTACTCTTATACAAATGTAATACTTGGTACACTTGCTAAGGAATCTGCAAATAAGAGTTTGTAAAACTTATAAGCAATATCCTATTGCCACAGAATGCTTCACTATGTGCCAAGTTTGCAAAACTAAAATTCGTTAAATAGTAAATGATATGATTTTTCAGAGAAAGACAAACACGTGCTTTGTAGTCATATTTTTCTTTTTTTTAGTAAGGTTCAAGTTAATCTAAGAAGTGATAAAGGTGAAACAGATGGCATAGAATGTTAGGATAGACTGAAATTGTTTTATAAGATTTATAGTGTTCTAGGTCTGGTTTAGTGGGAGGATCTAAGGGGGCTTCCCCCCCCCCACCCCCCGCTGTCTTATAGGTAAAGACCTGGTGTTGGAAGCTATTTAGTAGGGTAAGTTTAGGTTGGAATGCATAATGTAATTATCCTAATAACACTTCACTAATTAATGAGTACCGATAGGACTGTTTCTGATGGCATACAGGAACTAAAGTTTCTTTAGCAATGATAAGTGTTTATTAAACCGGAATAATGTCGCTATGTGCTAATACAAATATGGAAAAGGAGTGTTGAGTAGATTTTAAAATAATTCTAATTATGTTATATCTATAAAACGTTTTCTTTTTTAAAGTGGATTTTTTTTACATTAATTAATTAGAAAGCTATCAGAAAATCAAAATTTTTTAAGCATTAATATCCAATATACAACCAAGGAAAAACTAAAGTCTGTCGTAAAAACTATTATATAGCTATACTATCTTTGCTATTTTTTATGAGAAACCACTTTAGGGCAACAGTATTAATACACTAAAAACACTGAAGCAATACTCCTAAACCCATTTATTTGGTTCTGTAGACCCAAAATTTAGGTATATATAAATATATATATGATAGTATCCTAATACAAAATATTTTCCTCGAAATATGACACGAACAAAAAACAATTATCGAGTCTATTTGTCTACTGTAAGATGTAGCTTGCTTCGTAAAAGTGATCCTTCTAAATGATTTCGTCCACAAGTCCAAAGAATTCCAAGTGGACTAAAGAATCCTAAGGGTTTTACGTTCTATGACAATGTTTCAAGGCATATAATTTAAACATTACTTTTTCCAATGCCGTATTGTGCTATTTATTTTTAAAGATGACTTGCTATCCAACTCATATTTCCACTGATACCTCCCACCTTTATCTGTTAATTTTCTCATGAAAACATTTGTTATACAATTTTGATACATTCATGCGCCCACTTAATTCTGAATAAATATAAAGCCTGGATTAAATACATACTCATATTCACATCTAGTTTTGGTCATATACTTCCAAACAGATAATTAAATTTACACATCTTGTTTCTAATTTATCTAATTTATTATAATAAATTGTAATAGTCTAGTAAAAAATAAAAAGATAAATCCATCTCACGAAAAAGGTGTATAATATTCCAATCTACATTTAAGTGAAAATTTAGATTTTTTTATTTGAGTTACTTGCTGAAGTCTAACAAGAAGAAAGTATGAATCAGAGGCTAACGAATATGGAAATTTTCCAAATGAAAATTAGTTATAGCTGGGTATACTGGATGGCTTTTATACTGAATAATTCATATATTAGAAGGTACGGATAGCAGGCATCTTAAAACTGTTCCTAGATTATCTTTTGCTCGAAAATAGTTTCCCTTCCTACTCGAAAAAAGCCCCCTTCGAATATTCACCTTGACAATTTCACAAACGAGAGACATACATGAGGGCCAGATTGCAACATATAGCTTACTCCCGAAAATCTTCAGGCCAGGAACTGTAGTGGATAAATGAATTGAAGGTGGGTTTCGAAAGGTAAAATTAATGCAGCAAACAATTCCAGTTCTTTTATATTCTGCCAACATTTGTTTAAATTATTATGGCACCATTAATACTTTCATGAGTTTCATTAATATCAAACTCTTTATTTTTAATTGTGACCGGAAGTCAAAACTAGCTCAGAATTTGTTAGGATGATGAACAGCTTAAAGAATTGTAAATTGAGAAGCACTATATATATATATATATATATATATATATATATATATATATATATATATATATATATATATATATGTATATATATATACACATATATACATACATACATACATACATACATATAGTATATATACATATACACATACATACATACATTATATATAAATATATATACATACATACATTATATATAAATATATATACATACATACATTATATATAAATACAAATACATACATACATTATATATAAATACATATAAATAAATACATTATATATAAATACATATACATACATACATTATATATATATACATATATATATATATATATATATATATACATATATATATATATATATATATATATACATATATATATATATATAAACAATACATATACATATATATATATATATATATATATATATATATATATATATATCTATATATATATATATATATATATATATCTATATATATATATATATATATATATATATATATATATATATATATATATATATATTAAAAGCTATTTGCAACTGTAAAACCAGTAGTACTGTATGGTAAAAACAGAATCAGATAGATGTACTGTTCATTGTTATTTCTAATACACTGAAAGGAAGGATTGGAGGATTTTATGTTCGGTATTTAAAACAATACTAAAGAGTCTCCCATTTCCTAAAGACTTTTAGGGTCATCCTTTAATAACACCAATAAACATAGTTCAGTAAAAACAGAAGCTTATCAGAACTCTGCCAAGTCTTGTGGATTATAAGGTAGGTGACAATTTTCTGCTAAAGCCCCTTGCCCAGCCATACGAAAGAGGAAAACTCTTGCTGCTCAGGAACCAACCAATTCAGTAAGATTTTTTTTTTCATTATAAAGTTAATTTTTATGTTCATCAATGATGGACATGTCATCAACAAAGATTGCCATTCAGTTTATATTTGAATTGCAGCCTCCATTTAACCATAATCTCTTTATGGATTCCTTAACCTCTGCGAAACAGAAAGGAAAATGAAACCAAATTCCTTATATCATCTTCTCAAGTCTTCTGTATAAATATTCAATTACTACATTTAGGATCAGAAAAAAAAGTAAATGTCTTTCGCAGTAATGGCATACAATGGTAAATGTGAAAATTATTGATGAACAACACGTCTCGAGAATAAGAAAATACGAGAAAAGGTGCTACAGGAAAAAATATATAAAAATCTATAATTTTCAGTTTGGCTTCATATCAAAGAGATCGACAACAAAATATTCATGGCAGAAGAGGTATATAATATAACGAACAAGAAATAAAGATATGTCCAGGGGCTGGAAGATAGGGTTAAGAACTAAGATTAATAATGGGGAGGGATGGAGAACAGTTTGATGGAAAGCGATGAGGAACAGATGGTCAGAAAACCAGTAAGTATATGAGTGGCAGGACAAAGATCAGTAGAAAGGCGCAGGAAATCGTTGAAGGTGATATATGACGACTTGGACCTGATTGGGGATCGAAAAGACAGTATGGGATGAAAAGGGAATGGAGATAACTCATTTTACGTGTAATCCCTTAAGGGAAGAGCGGATGTAAAAATAGTTTATAATAATGGTAAATATGAATTGCATTTCTGTTATAATCTATATGAAAACCTTAACTTGATACCAAATCCAAATTTTTACTTAAAACCCACACCATTTTCAGTCTATAACGGATGTGACTCAATTTTGTACCTTTGTAAAATTAAAAGACAGCTTATGTTACACATGGGTTCTTTTTATTGGATAATTTGCCTTTCATGTTCAAGTTCATACCTTATAAACAGGACCTTGACCAAGTTAGAATGACTTGTATTACAGATTTTATAGATAAGTATTTACTATGTGGTTGATTACTGTTAGTTTACTGCTCCTGTTTCTTAAATTATTGCACCTATTATTCTATATCAATGGTCAACTTCGGTCAGTAAGGATTTAACCATATCCAATAATATGCCTATCCTAACTATATCGAAGTATTTTGGTGATTACCAACAAAACACATCTTGATATGTAAACTATTCATAGTTTTAATGAAGTCTAATAGCTTTCTAGATAAGCCATACTAAGATTTTGTAATTTAGACAAACTCTGTGAGGTTAGGTGGAAGAACCATGGGGAACATCTTACCGAGGAAGGTCATGTACTTTACTACAGCGGAGAGATGGACAAACATACCAATGGTGTAGGTTTTCTTGTCAACAAGAACATCAAGAACTCTGTACTAGGTTGCCGCCCAGTTTCCACCAGGGCCATTTCCATCCGCCTAAGAGCAGCACCATTTAACATCACAATAGTACAAGCCTATGCACCAACAACAGACCACGACGATGATGCTGTGGAGGCATTCTACAGTCAACTCCAAGAAACCATCGACAAAGTGGACAAAAAGGATATACTTATCATCCAGGGAGATTGGAATGCGAAAGTGGGCAAAGACGTACTGAAGGACTGGAAGGAATTCTGCGGCCCCTCGTGCAATGACGTGTCCAATGAGAGAGGACTACGAAGTTTGCCAGCTACAACAATGGGGAGCTTGCAAATACACTCGGTGAGCACAAGGCATCACGACGCTGGACATGGCATGCACCTAATGGAATCCACCACAACCAGTTCAACTACATTCTTGTACAAAATCGGTTCAGATCGGGGATCAAAAGAGCTACGACAAGAACTTTCCCTGGTGCAGATGTCGGTAGCGACCATGATCTGGTGTTTGTGAACTTAAAACTCAGGCTGAAGACAATCAAGAAGCCCAAGAACACCAGGATGAAATTCAACCTGGACAGGTTGAGGGACCCCAACATCGCAGAGTCCTTTAAGGCAACAGTTGGAGGGAAGTTTGCCCCACTGTTAACGCTTGAGGAAGACCACAGCGCGGAAACGCTGACAGCTCAATTCAACAAAGTCATGATAGAGTCTACAAACGAAACGCATGAAAACGTTCGCAGGAAAACACAGCGATGGGTCACAGATGAAATCATGGATATGTGCGACAAAAGAAGAGAACTGAAAAAGAGCAAGACCACACCCACCGGAGCAACAGAGTACAGAGAAATCAACCGCAAGATAAGAAAAAGCATGAACCAAGCCAAAGAAGATTGGATTAAAAAACAGCGTACAGAAATTGAGGAAAAGCTGGAGAAGAACAACAGTAGACGAGCGTTCCAAATCGTGAAAGATCTAACAAACTAAAGCAAGCACGAGTCAGTACCATCCAAGACAAAGCAGGGAACTGCCTCATGGAAGAAGAAGACATACTCAAGAGGTGGACAGAGTACTGTTCCGACCTTTACAACATCGTGCCACAAATCATCTAACAAAGACGACTTCCCAGTTCTGAGAGAAGAAGTGGAGGAAGCAATCAGATCGCTAAAACATGGAAAAGCTGCAGGAGTAGACAACATCCCTGCAGAACTTATAAAGCATGGCGGAGAGACAGTGACTGACATCCTCACTAGCATCTGCAACAAGATCTGGCTGACAGGTGAATGGCCCACACCCTGGACACAGTCCCTCATCATCACGCTTTCCAAGAAAGGCAACTTACAGCAATGCCAAAACTATAGAACGATTAGCCTTATCAGCCACGCAAGCAAAGTGATGTTGAGAGTCATTCTGAACCGACTGAGACCCCAGGCAGAAGAGATCATTGCCGAAGAACAAGCTGGGTTTAGAAGAGGAAGGAGCACAACGGAACAGATTTTCAATCTTCGAGTTCTGTGTGAGAAGTACAGCCAACACCAGCAAGACATCTTCCACGTGTTCATTGACTACAAAAAGGCATTTGGCCGCATGTGGCATGATGCCCTCTGGGCCACAATGAACAGGTACAACATGGGACAAAAACTGATACAGACAATCCAACAGCTGTACAATAAAGCAACCAGCGCGGTCCTTGCCCAAGGCAAAATAGGCGAATGGTTCCACACTTCAGTAGGTGTCCGCCAAGGCTGCCTTCTGTCACCAACCCTGTTCGTCCGCCAAGGCTGTCTTCTGTCACCAACCCTGTTCAACATCTTCCTTGAACAAAATTATGACAGATGCACTCGAAGATCATGCGAGCACAGTTAGCATCGGAGGACGAACAATCAGCAACCTTCGGTTTGCAGATGATATTGACGGCCTGGCAGGCAACGAAGATGAGCTGGTCAACCTCGTGAAACGTCTGGATGAAACATCAACCAGATACGGAATGGAAATCAGAGCTGAAAAAACAAAGCTAATGAGAAACAGCGACGACCCAATCAAAGCAAAAATCGTGGTCGGTGGTCAACAACTTGAAACAGTTCAACAATTCAAGTACCTTGGTGCAATCATCAGCTAAGAAGGATCCAAACCACAAGTCCATGCAAGAATCGCGCAAACAATAGCGGCGCTAACAAAACTGAATCCAATCTGGAAAGACAAAAACATCGTTGTCAAATCCAAATTGAGACTATTGCATGCCCTAGTCATTTCCATCCTTCTGTATGCTTGTGAATCCTGGACACTGACGACAGAGCTACAGAGAATGATCCAAGCTGCAGAAATGAGATGCTTCAGACGAGTGCTTGGCATCTCGTACATTGAGCATGTCACAAATGAAGAAGTCAACAGAAGAGTGAGACAACACTTAGGATGCTATGAAGATCTGCTGTCCACAGTGAAGAGGAGAAAACTAAAATGGTATGGCCACACAACAAGATCAAGCGGCCTGTCCAAGACAATTCTCCAGGGAACAGTTCAGGGGAAGAGGAGAAGAGGGCGGCAGAGAAAGAGGTGGACCGACAACATTTCTGAATGGACAGGAAAAACCTTCGCCCAGACCCAGGCACTCGCACACAACCGTGACAAGTGGAGGCTCCTATTGCGGTGTTCCACCATGCAGCGCCCCTACGATCCTGGTGGATTATGGGATCAGTAACGTACCGGTAACGGAAACTTCCTGATTTGATTTACTTCCAATTAAGTGAATGAAATAATAAGTATACCACATACAGTACACTTCCAAAAATGCCATAAAAATGCTTTCGCTATATAAGTAAAATAATTGAAACCAGATCAATAAAAAATATTAACTGAATTGGTAATTCCATCATTAAAACAGCATCAGAGTTTGAAAATTTTTACACAAAAGCTGACGGCAGAAAGTAATAGGTTTTCGTTTGATACTTTAGTTAATAGACACAACCCTCCAGAAATAACCCCCCCCCCACCCCCAAAGGGTGTTCTATCTTTGCTCAATACTTTTTATATCGTATAAGCTTTATATAGGGCTTGGCCTTAAAACAAGCTTGTTACTTGTACAGATGATGCTATTCTACACCAATCAAATCTGAGAGCAGACATGCATTTGGTGAATCTCTTGACAAAGATGAACGTACAATGAGAACAGTGTGAATTGTGGGAAATGAAGTTTAACCCCAATAAAACTAAAAATATAACTTGTTAGGAATAGGAGATTGCATGGCCCTGCCCTTTTCCGCACCATATCCATTACACGAAACTCATCTAAAATTCTATGGTATAATTTTTTATTATAAATTTAGTTTTTAGAAAACCTCAGACATACCGTGGTTTTAAAGTGAGAAAAATTGTTTTATTGAAAAAAAAAAAAAGCCTTAAAAATTTTTGAGAGACCTGTCAATCCTGAGTATATGCTCCAATTCTTTTTTGACGTCCTCCAAGGAGGTTATAAAATTTAATCGGTTTATTTATTTAATTGTCTGTGTGTGAGTCTGTGGACAAGATTAGGTAAAAAAAAAAATTAGACAGATTTTGACAAAATTCTCACCACAGATAGATCTTAGGTCATGGACGACCGAATTAAATTTTGGAGATGATCCTGATCTGCATTTGCTTTTTTCGCTATTTTAAAGATAACGGTAAAATAAATTGACGGATCTTTAAAATTTTTTCAATGAATAGATATTAACCATTGGAGGAAACCATGTAATTCTGGAGGTGATACGGATCAAGATCATGATTCTGGATCAACATTGCCTTTTCACCTTTTGCGTACAGTCAGCATAGGAAAAGTGGGGGGCGATGTCCGTAGACTTCACCTAAATATTGGCAATATTCATTGGCGGAGGTCTGAAATCTCTGATTGCTCTCCTGTGGTCCCCAGCAGTTAATTCTTCTTAAATTGTTATACAAAAGCTTAATGTTTATCTATTAAATTCAGTATCCCTTATTTAGAAATTAATCTCTGGCAGTCATTCAATTAGCTAAGCATGATGCTCTATCTACGTAATCATTCAATAACACTGGCCATACTTTGCATTCAGACCCTCACAGACTACATTATCCATCATATCGGTTAGTTCTAACAAACAATCTTGCCTTTTCAATACTACATATTCAATTTTCTTATTTCACCTGTGGTCAAAACGTGAAATGATCCTACTAATAATACAGTTGAATCGGAGGAACTTCTTAAGTTAAAAACTGGCACTAATGCTCTTTGTTAAGCAAGCTGAAAGAAGTCAAATTTCACAGTTAATTTTTACTTATCGATTCAACTGCTTCTTATCTTAATGTTTAATTCTTTGTTATTATCACTTATAGATTTATTCTTTACTTCTCTCTTACTTTCCAGTGATAGGGAGCTTTCCTAGCATTCTGCTTTTTTACCTAGTGTTGCAGCTTGGCTTGTAATAGTAATATAATTATAAGCAGTGCCTACTGTGAGAAAGAGAGCGTATGAAAAACTTTATAGATAACAGAAGAGTTTATCAAAGAACCAAGTATTACTCACAGCAGATATGCCCAAGATGGGATGGCAATGCCAAAAAAATTCCAATTTTTTTCAAGCAAGAACTTTGATAATGGATGTTCTAAAATACTTGAATATTGTATAAAATATCAGGATTTCATCGCACCCCGAATTCACTGCTTTAATGAAGGATCTGCAACACGCAATGAACCCAAACAATGAATATAAACTGAGATGAAGAAACTGGATGGGAAGAGCTGACCCAGGAAAAGGACATCCCTCCATTAGTCACTCACTTTCTGCATATAACGCTGATGAAAAATTTAGCTCATAAATTCAAATGACAGGGTTAAGCATCTGGCTATATTAATTCCCAATGACTTTTGACAAGTAGAAATCGCCAAAACTTATCCTTGACATATCTCTTTAATCAAGCCCTAGCTTCCTTATATAAAGTAGTCTTAGCTTATTCAAGTAAAGATTATAGTAAAAAAAAATTTTAATATAGTTCAGAAAGCTAGCATTCTTTTCCTGAATCCAATTTTAATTTCAATCTTCCTTTTGTTCTTTTTTTGTGTAGAATATAGAGATCAGAATTTATTTTTGTGCCCAATTTTGTTTCAACTACAATATGAACTCCTTGAACTTCTGTATTACCTCTCACAAATATGCTTCTTTAATTTATTATTTAATAGTCGTATTTATCATATGTTAAGTACTGCCCTGTCTAATCATTTCTTAATTTCAGGCCCGACGAAATGAGAAGCTCTATTGACAAGTCTACTACGACAAAGCTACTATGAAATCATTCCAGGACCTCAATTGAAACACTGCTGACAATGGCAATGCAAAATCTTCTTGTGAAGAATGACAACCTTTGAGCAAGATGATAAATAACTAAAGAAGAAAACTTTTCTGCATGCACTCAACTTTATATTGGTTATTACGTTCCCAGACCCTGCAACTAGTTTTCAAGTCTTTTACATAAATGTTAAAATTTACTTTATGAAAGTCGCCAAATTTTCCTTCCCTAACTGAAAATTTTTTTGGGGGAGTCATACTTTGAAAGATAGGCTATTTCAGCTTCACTAAAAAAAATACATTCGATTTTTAAAATTTAAGTTTCTCTTCAAAAGACAGTAAACGCACAAGAAAGGTGGCATATTGCACAAGTTTAATCTTCAATTTGAAATCATCACGTGAGAAAATAATAAATATTTCGCCATCAGACTGAGGAATAGAGATTGTGATGTTCACTACAAAAGTATATTGTAAATTTGTCTGAAAAAAATCTCTTCTATGACGGAGCAATACTAATATTGTCAAAATATAATTCTTAAATGCTTCATTTAAGATTTGATTTATTAAAATGCCAATCATTTAATTTTTTTTTTCTACTGTGACGATGAGATTATAAAGAGTAATACACCTTCAAAGATGATACCATGTAAAAAAAAACCTATATCAATATACTTCAGAAAAAAATAATCGTGAATATATTAATAGGTTACAATGCAACAATATCAAATGTAGGAAAAAATTAATATTTTGATGTAGCAAAGCAGTTTATCTATCCTCAAAAGATGAAAGAACATATGCAACCATAATGACAGTCATCAGGTCAAAATGTAACCTAAAAGATTATTGGAACAACAAAAAGGCAAAATGGAATCATATCATCAAAGTGGTATCAAATAATGATTCTGAGGCCTGGGACGAAGGACTACCATGCATTTGTCAAAATAGATAGTAGTTAATTTTATGATTTGTAAATTTCTTTGTTTATAATTTTTTCTCAAGTCTATTTCCCCTAACACGAAGGAGAGAGGGGTTAATAATCTCTACCTTTCATATTTGCTAAAAAATTCAACATGCTTCAATAATTACATCTAATAAAAAATAATATACAGCATAAAGGAATTAAACTAATTAATATTTCATTAAACAATAGTTAAACTGTTAACAGTTTCACTGAAACTCAAACCTAAGTTAATATGGAAGATAAGTGGTTTGAAAAAAGAATATCTAAAATCAGTATTTAAAAAAAAAAAAAAGTTAATACCGAAAATAAGCATTTTGAATAAAATTTGGCAATTTCAAAGTTTCCTTTTCATAGTATTCATTGTTTATTTCTCGAGACGTTATTTAATTTCTTGCTAATGGTTTTGGAATAAATACTGATATTTCATTATGAATGTATACAGTTTAACATACCTTACAAAAAAAATTAATTAATAATTACCTCATTATTTTCATTAATATTCCTTAAGACCTATACACCTATCTAGTCCCTAACCATACATGTGTTGCGCCCCCTGAGGCACAACCCTTTACATTACCATTCACATAATTTCCATTACTATCGTCCACATCAATACCATTTCCATATTGATACATTCTGTTTGGCCTACAAATGATATAAACATTATGTACTAAATATAAGTGGACTGTCCCTAAGGTGGAAGACAGCCACTGTTTAAACATCGTCACCCCATTTGTTAGCACAAAAATAACGAACTTGAAAGTAACAATTTCTGTTTTCTTTTTTTTTTGCCAGTGAAAATACGCGTAAATGATATAACTACTCTACAAAGATGACAACCGTCTAACGTAAATGAACGCACTGCGGTAACAATGGTATTAAGTTTGATGAAGTGATCTATCTCTCTCTCTCTCTCTCTCTCTCTCTCTCCCTCTCCCTCTCCCTCTCTCTCTCTCTCTCTCTCTCTCTCTCTCTCTCTCTCTCTCTCTCTCTCTCTCTCTCTCTCTCTCTCTCTCTCTCTCTCTCTCTCTCTCGGTGCAGAAATTATCTGAAAACAAAAGGATAACCAGTCTTTCAATATCAATGTATGATTATGAAATTTAATTGTAACCAATTAAATAATAAATTAAGTTTGTTTTTACCTAAGAAGGGAATCCCTAAAGATTAAGTAAAATACGTACAAGAAACAGGAAAAAAAACAATTAATACTAAAATAAGGAATTAGTTGAGTTAATCTATAAACTCCAAAACATATCTTTCATTAAAAATGTCAAACCTCTTGAAGCCATCAGAAATATCTCGGCAATACCTATCCTAATATGCTAAGATTTTTAATACGCTGCTTTTGTCGAATAAAATATGCAATGTATTTTTACACACATGAATATGTAATCTTTTCCAATTAGTTGAAATTATTCAATAAAAACATGAATGGGTTATTCTTATCAGGCACTTGACAAACTGGTTTCAGTTAAGATTGGAATAATTAATCGTCAAAAATATGAAAGTTGCCAGGAAGTCTAGTAATTAACTATTTGCTGTTTCTTGTTGACATTTTGGTCTAGAAAATCACGTCACTTTGAAAAGTTAGAATAAAGTTTATTCATAGTGAGTCAGGTGTTACGATTAACCAGTGGTTCTTACAAATGCAATACGATAAATTTCCAATTCTAGAGAAGAAATATATAAAGAATTTTTCCCAAACCAATTAACTGTTCGTAATCATGTAGGAAGCAGAATTTATATAATACAAGCTTAAACATGCCCATCTACTACACTGAAGATTAATAATATAATACCTTTATGATACGGAATTAGTTTACCTATATGATATACATTTAGGAAAAAATGAGAAAAATTAGCCCAATCATTAATGTTGTTATTTACATGATATGCCGTCCAATGAAGTGTTACTCCTCTTATTTTTGTGATATTATCAATTCATATAATTATCAACTTCAGTTGTATACGACATAAGAATCAAAACATCTGGCTATTGACATATATCTATCAGAAGTGACTAACCTATACAAGAGAAGAGAGGTTATAAAATAATGAACATCTGCTCCTGGATTATTATTCAATCTTTGTTTCCGAATAATACAAATATCACAAGACCACATCACTTGGTTTCCGGACATAGTGGCAGAAAGGAATACCAAGTGCAAGTGTTAGTCAATATGCACAGAGAGAGAGAGAGAGAGAGAGAGAGAGAGAGAGAGAGAGAGAGAGAGAGAGAGAGAGAGAGAGAGAGAGTAAAATGTCTGTTCTCTCATTAGAAGAATAATTTACTTTACAATGATGACTTCGAAATGTCGATGTATCAAAATAGATGTTATCGTTCAAATTGTCAGAAAAGCTTCGATTTAATGAAACGATGACATCATTAAAATTAAGAAAAAACTATTTAATGAAACGATGAAATCATTAAAATTTCAAAAAAGCTCGATTTAATGAAATGATGACAACCGTCTAGCATTCTTATAACTGAAGATATTTTTTTTTTCTTTTTGACAAAAACCCGTTTATCTTCAAACCTAAGTCTCCTCGCTGGCAAATGAAATAATCATGAAAAAATAATACTAGGCATGTGAAAAAACGCGTAAAAAATAAATTTCCTCATAATACATTACGCAATAGGAAAGGGGGAAAATTAAGTATTCCAACCATTATATGACAATAACTTTAATAACGCATATAACCTATACGATTTCATTTTACAACTAGAACTAGGCCAACGATAAAAGCCGAAAAGGAAAACTATTATATTACAAAAGATTATGGATCGTATAAAGGAAATCGAGATAAAAGTACTCTTTGAGGGATGAAGAGAAGGTGGTGATGGGAATGCTGGATTCGGCCAGCAGAGGGAAAGAAGGAAAAGGAAGGGGAATCAACCCTCATTGGGAATTCTCGTCTGGCGAACCGCACTTCTGTGATGTGGGCGTCTGGCGGCTCATTAAGGGAGAGACAACCCTAGTTTTCACAGTGGATAACGCCAACCATCCAACCCCCTTCATCCCCCTTACCCCCCACCTAAATGTCCCTTTTCCAGGGGCGGTCTAAGGGTTATGAACATAATCCTTGATGAGGGATTACTCAACACTGCCTTAGTAGGTCTCAAATGCCTTATTGATAAGGCCAAAATCTTATCGAATTATTTGATAGTTCATACGAGATTACAATGTCATTACATGATAGATAATTCAAGTTACTTTAAATCTTCTTTCAATAACTTCAAGCCCAGTAAAAGGTAACAAATATCTGAAGATAAAACCGTGTCTACAGAACGTAGTTATTCCCCTCTGTCAATATCCTTAGCTTAGTCCATTCCTAGACCTTGTTCACACCGAATACTGGATTCTGGCGAATACGAGAAAGAATGTGAACGATTTGTGGAGAGAGAGAGAGAGAGAGAGAGAGAGAGAGAGAGAGAGAGAGAGAGAGAGAGAGAGAGAGAGACTCCTCGGCCAACTGTCCCAGGCCTCTCATGCCTGGAAGCCAAGCTACCACTACTACCGCCACCACTTACTGGAGGAGGACTATCTATTTCATTTGACAAGATACAATAATCAATCACGGGGGAAGCAGCAGGATTGAGAAGCGATCATTGATATAAGGGATCTCCGCGTAGGTCGCCGTGTCTTAGTCGAGGGGCTTAAGAGCACCAGATGAGATTTCTCTCTCTCTCTCTCTCTCTCTCTCTCTCTCTCTCTCTCTCTCTCTCTCTCTCTCTCTCTCTCTCTCTCTCTAACTGTACTTTCCGATCCCCTTCTTTCCCATTTCCCTCGCCTCTGCGAAATCCCTTTCGAGCTCCCAGTTCAACTGTTATTGGTTATAGGGAGAAAAGAAGCAAAGTAAAAAGGGAGGTTTACGTTGATAACCTTTGACTGAGAATTAATATCCGGGGCAAAGAGCAATTCATTGAGAATTTAGTTACGGGCAATAGCAATACAAGCAAAATAACTGTCCAGTAAAACAGCGTCACATAAAATCCAATCCATGATATATTAATAAAAAAAATAGATAAATTACTATAAAAATAGAGCGATCAGAGATTTCAGACCTCGGCCAAAAAAATATTACCAACACTTAACTAAAGTCTACGGACATCACCTCCAAGTTTTCATATGCTGCCTGTACAGTAGATGGTGAAAAGTACAAAGTTGTTCCTGGATCGTGATCTTCATTCGTATCATCTCCAAAATTTCATGGTTTTTTCTGATGCCTATCTATCCATTGTTAAAATTTGTTAAAATCCAACGAGTCAGTTGGTTTTGAAATAATCTTCAAGATTATGAAAAATGCAAATCCGGATCCGGAACCAGATCATCTTCAAAAGTTAATGGAGTTGTTCATGGCCTAAGATCTATTGGTGGTGGAAATCTCGTGAAAATCCGTCAATATGATTTGACGTAATTTCTAAAATTATGAAAAATGCAAATCCAGATATAGAATCCGGACCTGGATCAGCTAAATTTAATGGGGGTCGTCCATGAACTGTGGTGAACATTTCGTCAAAATTCGTTGAGTAGTTTTGACGTAATCCTGTCAACAGACAGAGACAAATAAATAACTAAATAAACCAACTCGATAATATAACCTCCTTGGCGGAGGTAATTCAGATTTTTTAAAACAAAAATATAACAATTCCTATCATACAAATAACAACTAAATCCCTATCAATTAACCAGGAAATTTAATAAAAGGCTGACAGAAGAATTTTCATGTCCCAAGTTACTCATTCCTGGGTCAGGCTGATCGCTCTTAGTATGCTCCGTTAAAACAGATGGTGTCTTTGCTAACTAAGTACTGAATAGTTGCCAGATAGATAGTTCACTGTGGTAGGTTACAGCAAAGGTATAAATAGGTTAAGGGTTAACAGTTTCATTCCTAAAAACTCTTCAAGATCTAGAAGGCCAATGTCTGGGAATAACCCTCAATCGTGTGTGTGAGCATGCATATATATATATATATATATATATATATATATATATATATATATATATATATATATATATATATATGTATATATATATATATATATATATATATATATATATCCTTTCTGAGTGGGGATACCTTAACATGGTGAAATAGTTTCTGCATCGCTATGATCAGCAAAGCTGTACTAATCAGGATCACCCATACTAGGTTGGTTTGCTGTAAACAATCAGAGTAAAATCTCCCACCGTCACCAATCTGCACTGGCAATTGTAGTGATGAAAACTGGCCAGACATTATTTGATATATCTGAGGCCTTTATCCGGCTGGGGACTAGAAACTGCTGTATTTGTTGATTTGTTGTGTATATATTCATACATATATAATATTATACAGTGTTCCCATAAAATCTTTCCCTGATTAATAAACAAACATTTCAAAATTATTGTGAATATGACCGTGCAACTTTCACATTGTGGTCAACAATTACTAGTTTCTATTGTATGCCTACAGATCCACTGTGATCACTCTATTCACCAGCTGAGTCAAGAAAAACAGAAGTGGTGCCATTGCAAGAGAAAGTCCAGTATGTGTTAGGGTACCAAGAAACAAAATCACATCTTACAGTTCGACGCAAGTTCAGTTATGAGTATCGACGAGATCCACCATATATTAATAGCATTACAGACTGGTATAAAAAGCTCGTAACTTTCTGGATGCAACTCTTGAAACTCTAATTCATCATATGAACCATTAAACAGACAGTTACCTCAAGGGAGTGTACTGGGCCCAATCTTACCTCTGTATCTATACTAATGGTCTATCGAAAGTACCACATGGCATGGAGTGAAGCTCAAACTATTTGCAGATGATACACAACTTTACTTCTCCATAAATGATATAAGACACTACTGAAACTCTAAACCACTTGCCAGTGTTAGAGAATGGATGACAAATAAAATTAAATGAAAACTGAGTTTATGGTGGTCTAAAAAACACAGCCTAAGAAATTTGGGTAAAAAATGAACATAACTAACAACTTTGCCCCGATATCTAGTAAAGTTCGCTATCTATGAGTATTACTTGGCTGTATCTTCTCTTCTAATGCCCATATATATAATGTATCAAAAACTGTTGGCTATCATCTTAGAAATATTGTTTTTATGAAGAAGTACTTGGATGAACATTCTGTAAAGAAACTTTTGTTATTACTAAGATTTAATACTGAACCTCTCTACCACAATTTACCAAAAGTGCAACTTAAGAAACTACATAATAAACAGAGCATGACTGATAGCTGATAAAAGATGTCCCACCCAGAGAAAGTATAATTCCTACATTAATTGACTTACACTGGCTGCCTGCTAAGGCAGGAAGAGAGTTTAAAATATGTACAATACCTATCAAGTTATAAGAACCGGACGTCCAAAATATCTGAGAGAATTGCTATATACAGGGTGGTCCAAAAGTCTTGGGCACATTTCAAGTACTCATATCTGCTTGACTATGAATGATACTAAGATAAAAGTGGTGCCATTTTAAAGCTAAATGCACTAAGTTTTTTGTTAGGCTATTGATTTTTTCATTTCTTTTGAGATCCAGTAATAGTGTTCACTCAACCATAAAAGGCGTTTTGTATGCTTGAATTTGCAAAAAACTGAATCATGGACACTTGTTCAACGTGCATTTTGCAGAAAATTCGGAAAAGAGCCACCAGAAAGAAAGTCCATAGTGAGAAAGAGAAATAAGAGAACGGGACGCCCCTCAACTTCAGAAGATGTGGTTGAACAAGTTCGAACTGCCTTCCAGCGGAGCCCCCATAAATCAATCAGAAGAGCCAGTAGGGAACTTCAGCCTTCTACAACAACTGTTTGGCGTGTCTTAAGAAGACGACTGCACATGCCGCCTTACAAGCTACAGTTAGTCCAACAGTTGAAGGACACTGACAAACCAGCTCGTCATGACTTTTGCATTGCAATGTAACAGAAGATGGAAGATGACAGGTTTGACAACCGGCTTGTTTTCAGCGATGAGGCGACTTTCCGCGTAAATGGCAAAGTTAAAAAAATATTACTCGCATATGGGGTACTGAGAACCCACATGAACTTCTTGAGCATCAGCGAGATTCCCCAAAGGTGACCGTGTTTTGTGCTATGTCCAAGAAAGCTGTCTATGGACCATTCTTCTTTGAAAGAGCAACAGTCGATGGTAAGACGTACCTCAACGTTTGGAAAACTGGTTAATGGATAAATTGAGTGAGAAAGAGTCTGATGAATTCATTTTCCAACAAGATGGGGCGCCACCACACAGGAGCCTCAAGGTTAGACAGTTTCTGAACACAACACTGCCCGACAGATGGATTGGACGGTCTGGACAAGAGGATCACGACCTCATGCCCTGGCCTCCCAGATCTCCAGAGCTCTCACTCTGCGATTTTTTTTTTGTGGGGATTTGTGAAAGGACTGGTCTATGTGCCTCCCATTCCAAGAGACATGGATGAGCAGAAGGACCGAATAACAGAAGCTGTTGCAACCATTGACAACGCAATGCTGGGACACTTTTGGCAAGAATTGGACTATCAGCTTGATGTGTGTCGTGTGACCAAGGGTGCTCACATTGAACATCTTTGAACATTCCATGAAAAACTTGAGATTACAAACTTCCTGAATATACCAGATGCATTTTTATATCCTTAATAGTTTTCGAGATATTCAACGCCAAAATGTGCCCAAGACTTTTGGAACACCTTGTATTGTGCAGCCAACAAATCGTCTTTACACAATAATATTTGCAGATGGTTTTAAATTATTGGAACCTACATATATATCCAGTGTAGGCTCTAAAGCCTTTAAATATGCGGCACCAAGACTATGCAATAAGTGTGAAATGCTGAAAGCCTTGGAATGAATAATATAAAATGACTGCGAAGGTCTTGTAGAAAGTAGGGTTCCTCTGCTGTAAAGGGCCAAAAAAGCAGCAATTAAAGTAAAGTAACCTTCCCCAACCGGTATATTGGGAGAGATGGCCCAATATAATAACCCACAGGTTTAACACACAATTACCCATCTTGATTTCTTCTTATGCGGTTTTAAGTGTACAGTATACCAATACCTAATGTTGAGACCTTAAAGGCAAGGATAACAGCAGCTTTAGCAACCGTGACTATGGAGATGTTAGAAAATACCTGGCATGAGATGGAATTTCAAAAGCCTTAAACCTCTGCCAAACATGATGTGTGTGTCATAAAGGTCGAAATCGGAGAAAGGCCGTATGGACACCATATACATACATACATACATACACATCCACACATTATATATATATATATATATATATATATATATATATATATATATATATATATATATATATAAGATGAAATATCATTGGAAGGAGAAAGGATTAATGAGGTAGAATAATTTAAGTATTTAGGAACTATGATCTCCAATACAGGGTCTTTAGAATTAGAGTTTAGTGAAAGATTGAAAAAAGCAAATCAGAGAATGGCTAGGATAAGTGAAATTTGGAAATCAAATCGCCTGAACTTACATATAAAAATTAGACTATATATCACTTTAGCGAGATCGGTGTCACTATGGACATGAGTCATGGTATGACAATGAAACAATCTTCAATAGATTTAGTAAATTTGAGAACAAAGTCCTCAGAAGGATATTGGGAGTTAAATGGCAGGACAGGATTAGAAATGAAACTATGATAGATTACTCGAGTGCCATATGTGGATGAGATCATAATGAGGGGTAGATAGAGATAGTTTGGGCATGCTCTTCGCACTCCCCAAGATAGATTAGCTCACCAAATATTTAGCTGGGCTCCACAAGGCACTAGGAGAGTTGGAAGACCCAGGCCTACATGGCTGAGGTCTGAGAAGAGCAAAGTAGATGATGAATGGAGGAGTATTGAATTAAAAGCTCAAGATAGAGACGAGTGGCGAAATCTAACCGAGGCCATTTGCGTAAATAGGCGTAGGAGGAGATGATGATGATGATATATATAAAATATATATCATTATCAGAATGGCATATATATATATATATATATATATATATAAGTGTGTGTGTGTATATAATATATATATATATATATATATATATATATATATATATATATATATATATATATATATATATATATATATATGTGTGTGTGTGTGTGTGTGTATAATATATATATATATATATATATATATATATATATATATATATATATATATATATATATATATATATATATATATATCTATATATATATATATATAATGTGTATATATATACATACATACATATATATATATATATATATATTATATATAATATATATATATATATATATATATATATATATATACTGTAAACCACTATCAGAATAACATTAGGCCTACATCGTCGGCATAAAGGAATAATCTTATCCACAGAAAAAAAGTGACATTTCGCTTTTCAATAGCAGCAGTTGCTTGATCACTAACTCTGTAAAATTTGCAAATTCACTACAGACAGCAGCTATAGTGCAAAATAAATCTAACGCAACCTGGCATCTCTTCGTCACTGCACCAGCTACTAATCCTTATGATAACTTCCGGCTCTTTTTATAACTTGTTTCTGTGTATTTCAGATCTGATAAGGGTTGATGTTTTCCCCGTCGACGCTTTGCCATACTTGTTATCGGGTAAGAATACGTTCTGGCATAAAGCTGACTTCCTCGAAACTATCAAGCCACCGACAGAGGACGTAATATTGAATTATCATGTCACAAAATTAAGGAAATGTATTTTCTCGAAACACAAACTAAGTATTCCTCCTAAATTATATCTTATGGAATAAAAGTTTGTTAAGCAACAAGTTATCCCCACCTTCATCTACTTGAAAATTCTGTAGATAATCAAGTACTATATGTTCGAGATTAATTTTGAGGATTTAGGTAAAATACAGTATATTGAAAATTAGCAAATATCTAGTATTACTTGAATAGTCATTTTCTTAATCAACAAACTCATCTTGCCTGATATAAAACCTACAACTTACTTTAAGAAAATCACTATTTACTAGATTTTTAGAATAATATGCATGAGAGGAGAGAGAGAGAGAGAGAGAGAGAGAGAGAGAGAGAGAGAGAGAGAGAGAGAGAGAGAGAGAGAGAGAGAGAGAGGAGAGAGAGAGAGTTGAGAGAGATGAGAGGAGGAGAGAGAGAGAGAGAGAGAGAGATAAAAAAAATATTGGGAATTATAATAGTTGCCATCAGATAATTTGCATGATTGATGGTATCATTGAAAATAGAAAAGATACTCCCTTTGTATAATTCAGGGTAATAATTCCTTCAATGGTGAACACAGTTTCAAGAAAACTACAAAACATTCTTCTCCCATGAAGCATACATAAAAGTCAAAGATGTAAATAAAACTATTTATATTAAAGTCTACATTTCCTCTTTTATTTCCACCCTCTAGATATGCTAAATCTGGAACGCAATGCAAACCAATAATAATTATCACAATCTGGAAAGTACTTTAATATCTTAATATATAATATCTAAATAAATGGAAGTAATAATAAAATCTGAGCACGTCTGGTCGTATCAAGCTAGTCTCCCGGGGCTGTGTAGCTTAAAAGTTTATCTAAAGTGTTTATCCATCAACAATTTATCACTGAGATTATTGATACGCTATTCATTATGGTAAGGGCAAAGATGTCATTAAGATAAGGCATTGTCTATAGCTTAATATTTATAGGACCTGAACTCGGGTATGTAATAACTACTTACGGGACTGAAGATGGATTGGTTCAATTGCAAGAAGGGAAAACATCCCTGTCCCGTTTCCAGGGTGTCTCTCTCTCTCTCTCTCTCTCTCTCTCTCTCTCTCTCTCTCTCTCTCTCTCTCTCTCTCTCTCTCTCTCTCTCTCTCTCTCTGGAATACATTGGCCGAGCTATGAAAGAAAAGTTTATTACGCATACGAAAACAGAAGTAAAGAAACAAAAACCCTAATTATTGAGTGTCCATTACCAACCAATAACTAAACAACGTTCTTTTGTATCCAGAACACTGAACAAAAATCAAGACACAATGAAATCAAGATATTACATACAATTGCTCCGAACATTGTTTGAACTTTATGAATCCCAAGTTCACTAGGTGGCCCAATATTCAATATTTTTCAAGGATAATTTGTAGAAGCGGGGGTTGGGCGTGAGTAGATGCATTTCTGTACATTTCATGGTCATTATAACATAAATGATATTGACAAAGGGAGTTAAATATATGGCAATATTAAATTCCATTAGAATGGTACTTTATTTTTCCGAAAGCCTAAAAATATTGTATTTTTCAAGGTTTCTATTATTATTGATTAAACAATCATTCCCCTAAGTGCGACTCTTTAACATCAAATAATGTAAACTATTTTTTTCCATTTAAAGATATATTAGGAATCAAAAACCCTTATTTAAAACAATAAGATAATTTAAAAACAAGTTAAATCAATAATTCTATCCATGACATGGTCCCCGAATACTTAATCATAATGACATTTGGTTTCCCTTCACCTTTCCCGAATGCTCGACGTCCAACAAGGCGGAACTAATGGAAGCTTGTAAACAATATAATGGGTTTAAATGGACGTGGACGACGCTTGGTGGTCCCTTAACAATCATTACTCCTGTACGTCCCATTCACACAAACGTCCTATGAAGACCATGTAATTCTTGACCGCTTACGTTTTCCTTGTTATGGGTGGGCTTTGTATGTTCGAATATTCCATCCGGAGAGAGAGAGAGAGAGAGAGAGAGAGAGAGAGAGAGAGAGAGGAGAGAGAGAGAGAGAGAGAGAGAGAGAGAGAGAATTATTTACTAAATTTGTGTGTTCTTAGGCAACGCCAGTGCAGCAAAGTAAACAGTAGAAAACATCACTAATTCACTGACTTTTTGCTAAAAAAAAAAAAAAAAAAGCGCGTGAATCAATGCAAAATAAGTCTATTCCTTAAGGAAATTCATTATAAAGAGATATACATACGCATGTAAAATTAACAATAACGTTTAAGGAAGAGAGAAGCAAAAAAAAAAAAAAAAAAAAAAATAGGAAAACCATTCATGAAAATGGCCATTCGACTAATGCTAAATTGATTGATTGATTGATTTGAGACTTTCTGGTATCCTGACATCTATGGTCATTAACGCCGATCGACTTCTGCTAAAAAGAGTAGACTTTGGACCCCAGACGACAGCAGCACCGGTGCTTATAAAAATCAAAACTAACACCTTCAATACCTTATGGTTCCAAAAGTACCAAAAAAAGGAATTTAACATGACAAACAAATCACGGGAGTTTGGTAGAGCCCAAGCTTTTGCGTTCGTAGCAGGCTCAAAGATGCAGTTTTCAAAGTACTGTAAAAGCAAACAGAGTAAGAGATAAATCTAAAGCTTGTAATTCTCAGCATGACAATAAGAAAAAGGGGGGGGGGGGGATAAAGAAGACCATAGAGGTCTGGCTATAGTGGATCATTATCTGAGAGAGAGAGAGAGAGAGAGAGAGAGAGAGAGAGAGAGAGAGAGAGAGAGAGAGAGAGAGAGAGAGAATCGGCGGTTTCCCGACCACAGGCTTTTATTTGAAAAAGAATATCAAAATGAATGCCACTTAAAGTTTTTAGTGCTTGAAATTTGCTAAAGTTCAAGCTATGAAAACAGCAGTATAACAGAACTATTTCAATTATAGTACAAAGTCGACTCATTATATCTATGAGTAGATCAGTTACTTCCTAAGACTGGACATATCCAAAAATCTATACTATAACGAGATGGAGGATGCAAAAGCGGTTAATGTCAAAATTAGTATAATCTCTGCCAAAAGGGGCTAAACATGTTCATGTACACTTTCTCATTGAAAAAAAAAACAGGGGTTTGAAAATTATTATATTCCTTCCAAAACCTTTATACCACAACAAAATGTTTAATGACAGCCATGAATGGTCATACAACACCTCATAATATTCGGGTCGCCCTTCTAGAAGTTTACTGAAGTGGCAGAAATTCTATCAACTTGAGAGAATAAACAAAAAATAAATACCATTATGTGCGTCACTTTAAACCAGAAGGGAAATGCAACAGCAATACAATTTACGTCCTTGTGTATAACTTGAACAAATAAATGATTAACCAGAATTATAAGTTTTGATATGGTGTTGCATGTCTGCCAATGGCTCCTTCACTGAAAATGTAATTACTTTCAGAACCACCTCAAAATGAACAAAGGACTCCGTACTATCTAGCTGTTTGGTAGGGCATTTTCCTAATTTGCACTGTAATTGAATAACCTCGGTAGTTTAACTTCACGGACTCAAAAGTTCTCAATTCTTTCTGGAGTCTTCCAGAGTTGCTAAAAATCAAAGCTTATAATCAGAATGCTGTGCAGTACAAGAAAATAATCAATTACTAGTATGGTCCATATTACCTGATATATAACTTGCAAAATTGTCCAGTGTGATGATGAAACAAAGAAAGATATTATCCTTGGATGATATAATGTCCTTCACAAATGGTGACTGAACAAAGACTAACGATGGTCTCCTGATTAGAGGTAGACCCGCAAAAAGTCATGGGAATTAAACACAAACAAGCACAGAAAATAAACAAATGAAAACGTTCCGACAGGCTTGTTTATGTACAGTATTATCAAACAAAATAAACAACCCGTTGCTGAACTGAACTGTACACTACCTTACAGTTAATTGGCTGTACTTATGAGATGACGTATGAAATGTTGTCCGGTTTCTATATTCTCATTTCTACACTGTGATTCAACTAAAGGACCAAGAGTTTTGAAAGAATTGCATTCAGTAATGGAGTAATCTATATTCGTTCTTGAATGTCCATGACGATATTTCAAATAAAACTAATTCATAAATGATAAAAGAAAGTTTTAATCAAACGAAAGAAATATAATTAAATTTCTAAAATCACGAAACTGTATGCACGTTACAGCAGTTGATGATTAGAATATACACATTGGAGTAACAACAATATTATGGTCGGCGAAGTCTAACAGTCCTAACCAATTAATCATAAATTGAAATTTACGTCAGAATTTCGAGCTCGTAAAAATTTCCATTTAAAAACTTCCCTAATAAAGTTAGGAGTTTTTCCGGGCCAGGGGGAAAAACTCCCGTCATCCATTCTGCTATGTGAATGAAGAGGGCAAGGGGAATAGGCGTCGCACAATGCTACATTCACACCAATGGTTCATTTAGAATGTTCCCTAGAAAACAGGTTATTCAATGTTCCATTGATTCTCGTTCAGGGGGGCACATTTATCCTATTGGTTAATTTAGAGAAAACTAAAGTAAACTGCGATAAATAATAGGAATACACAAAATACACAAGAAAACACATTTGCTGCAATCAATTTGACCAATTTAGCTATTTTACCAACATATCAAATTTAACATTATGAAATAAGTATTAACAACATTATTGCAAACTTCACGTGATCTACGGAAACGAATGTGTATGAAATTTCTCATTACCTACGCCAACGAAGTTAGGAGGAGGTTATGTTTTACCCTCTGTTTGTGTGTTTGTAATTTGTGTGATTGTTCTAGAGCTGCAGTTCTACTGTACTAGTACCTACTGGGCGACGACGAAGCCTAACCGAGCCTAGATAATGGAACAAGCGAAAAGCTATATATAATTACGGACAGCAGACAAAACTTACATTTTTAATAAAGTGTTAGATATGAAATCAAACTAATTTTGATATTTGATGAAAAATATAAATATCTGATGTAAAAAAATTAGATATATCAGCATAAAACTTGTGGTTAAAAGGCTATGCTGAAACAAATAAATAAACCCACTTAATTTAATCAAAAGACTAACATTTAGCCTTAATTCAGTAGTGCATACACGTTCTTAATGTGATTATATTATATTTGCAATACCTTCCTCATATTTACTGATTCGGAGACAATGATGCCAAGAAAACAATCACAAGTAACCACCTCAAATTTGAAAACAAGTCTTGTACGGAGTTTTTTTTTTTTTTTAGTCAAAATTGTCTTCTTTAAACTGGCCTTTAAATTTCTTTAAAAATTTTCACAGATGTCTCTGTCAAGTCCTGAATTACATGTCTCAGTAGCACTTAGTGGTGATTGACGTAATATTAATAATCAAAGGAACAGTCGAAAAAAACTTAATCACTTCATTTTAAGTGGCCAATTGAAAGTACAATAAAATGAAAAAAATATGAATAAGTGGATCAGCTGAAAATTTAAGAAACACCTACTAAGACTAATTGTACTAAGAAAACGATATGTTACAGAATCTTACCATAAATATTTATATTCCAGGTTCGACCTGCTATAAGTTCTTACAAGTACATTTTTAGCAAGGATGATACCTTGCAAAATAACTTCCTTAAGAAAGAAAAATAAAAATATATGGGCTTAAAGAGAAAGCAGCAGTTATTACATGAGCGAATTAGTTCACTGACTAATGAACGTTTGAACGTGCTGATTAAAAACCAAAATATCAATGAAGACTTAAGAGATAATTATCACGCATTCTTTTTAGGAGAAAATAAGGTCTTATTAGGCGAAAATTACCACATGCAATATATATATATATATATATATATATATATATATATATATATATATATATATATATATATATATTTACATATATATATATATATATATATATATATATACATACATCATTACATACATATATACATATATATATATATATATATATATATAAATATATATATATATATATAAATATATATATATATATATAAATATATATATATATATATATATATAAAACAAAGTACTCAATAGAGACTTTAGCTCCTCCAAGTTAAGCAAAGTCCCTTGCAGCAAAAAAAAAATAAAGCATGAAGCCTGACCTTTCCACTCTCTCGTGTACTCTGGAATATCGATAATTTCTATGATGAGACCTTAATGGTGACCTTGTGAATAAATCTTTAAATATTATTCACGTGCGAATCGGATATAACATAATGTGTGTAGCCGGTAGATATTTATGGCAGTTCAACAATTTTAGAAAAAAAAATAATTTTTTATGGTTATATACTATCATCATCATTCTCTCTCTCTCTCTCTCTCTCTCTCTCTCTCTCTCTCTCTCTCTCTCTCTCTCTCTCTCTCTCTCTCTCTCTCTCTCTCTCTCTCTTAAGAGCCGTTAAAATTGACTCACAATTACCATTTGGATGTCGAGGAACGACAACTAAATGGTAAAAGCAAAATTTCTGATCGCTGAAAAGATGAGTATAATTACTAATCTTTATAGAAAATATCAACGAAATATCATAATATTTGCGAGGTAACCTTGCACGAAACTTATAAACCACTGCAATAATAAACATACAGAAAATGTATTTTCAACCAAAACACTTATTAGACTTACAGAAACGAGAAAATATTACTTGCAAATCATACAACAATAATTTACAACATTTCGTGACTAGTGGGTAAAAAAGCAACGATGTTTTGTAATAAATCTGAAATTTTTTTTTCCTATAATCCACCTACAATCATACATGAATATAACACATTTTACTAAGAGGCTTGGGCATTCACCAAAAACAAACTTTTTTTTAAATATTCGTTCAATAATATTATATAGCAATTTATTTTTCCATAAAGCTTACTCCATCTACTACATAACACATCTTACCAAGAGGCTTGGGCCAGTCACCAAAATGTACATTTTTATAAATACTCGTATGATAATATTTTATCGTAATCCGTTTTCCCATAAAATCTACTCATTTTACTTGAAAATAATACATCTTAACAGGAGGCTTGGGCCATTCACCAAAATTCACACTTTTAAATAACCGTAAAATAATATTCTACTGTAATCCAATAACAGTAAAATTAACATTTTAAATATTCTACGCAAAGTTGATTCACAACATATTCTTAATACCCGCGAAAAATTCTTTGCTTGGATTGCACGCACTCTAAGATCAAAGACGAAAAGAAACCACGTAAGCATACCAACAGCGAGAAAAATATTATCAAATACAATAACCGAAACTTACCGTTTCTTTCAGCTGAATTTCAAGATTTCATGCATGTACATAAATAATAACAAACTTCTGTCTTTCTCTTTACATTTATTGGAAACAACTTCCATGGTTTTTGCAAATCATATTTCGACCATTTTACCTGAATTCAACACTTACTTTGAGGAGAAACATTTCATGAAGAGAAAGACAGTCGATATGAAATAAAGGTCAACACTCACCAACGTCGACAGTTCCTGAAATGAAAAATGACAAATGAAAAATGTAAAAGTATTGCGTTGAAAAATATAAACTTATGACTTTTAAAGATGCGACAAAAAATAATATAAGAAAAACATGAATCTAAAACATGGAAACATATTTGAAGATTATGGAAATACCCACTCAAAAATATCAACTTTTGTTCATTGGATAAAGGTGTAAAGTAAATACAATCTAAATTATATAGAAACGTTAAACCAGTCACAAGTAAGAATTACATAAATATAAAAAACGGAAACATATCTAAAGATTGTGGAAATACCCATTCAAAAATATAAACTTTTGTTCATTGGATAAAAATGTAAAGTAAATACAATATAAATTATATAGAAATGTAAAAACCAACCACCAGTAAGAATTACTTTAAATAAACAAAATAAACTTGAAAGAATTCGATTAAATTTTTGGTTGATAGGAATTAAAATATATAGCATAAGCAAAGGGTTCTTATGCCCAGAATATCATCATCATCATTATTATTATTATTATTATTATTATTATTATTATTATTATTATTATTATTATTATTATTATTATTATTATTATTATTATTATTATTATTATTTTAAGCTAAGCTACAACCATAGTTGGAGAAGCAGGATTCTTTAAGGTCAAGGGCCCCAACAGGGAAAATAGCTCAGTGAGGAAAGGAAACAGGGATATAAAAAAATACAAGAGAAGCGACGAAGAATTAAAATAAAATCTTTTAAGATCAGTAACAACATTAAATTAGATCGTTCATAAATAAAAAAAAACCAAGACAGTGGAAGGCCATGGTACAGAGGCTATGGCACTACCAAAGACTAGAGACCAATGGTTTGATTTTGGAGTTTCCTTCTCCTAAAAGATCTGTATACCATAGCTAAAGTCTCCTCTACCCTTACCAATTTCGAAAAAGATAATGAAAAAAAGTAAATGAGACAAACATTTTAACATACAGTAAATCGATTAAAACAGATTGAAGTCCATATCGAAGTGCACATATTCGTATAAAAGTATTAAAATAATTAAGTATGAGACATCATAATATACAATGAGTAAAATATTGTGCAAACGAAAGAAGGGATTGTTATGATTCTCCTTATAATGAGCAAGTGATGACAAAAGTTAGGCAAGGGGGGTAATAAAACTACTAATTTATGAGATAGCAAATTGTGACTTGTTGAGAGAAGAGCTACTTACGTAGATAATTCATTCATTGCCTGTGGCAATAAGAAACTGCGACAGACTGGGTGTTCAGGAGAGAATAAATACTATCGAGAACAGGCTAGATTTAAGACGAACCCCTGGTATAAAAAGTCCACATAAATCATGCATATTTAAAGCTAATTTCGTATCATGGTGACCACATTAAAAGGCCACTCATCTCTATTTTGCGCGCTGATCAGCACTTCCAGGATATAATGAGGCTTCTATTCCAAACGTTCTCTTTCATCCTGAATTATGAAGCTATGCTCACCTGCCGCATCCTGAGGCCTATGAAGAAAACACTCTTTTGAACAAACTAGCATCTTCTATTCTCTCCTTATGAACGAACCACCTCAAAGCACGTTTATTCACAATTCTAAATACACTATAACCTTTTTATTAAAACTTTTCAACCTTTTAACCCTTCTCATTCGGCTTATTTTAAACAACTATTATTCATCTCCATAACTTCCACCACGTTTCTTTTATTTAATTTCCAAAGGAATTCTCCACCTTCTTGTAAAATCAATAATAATTTCTCTCATTTAGTTTTTGGGGAGACTGCTGCAAATTCAGGAAACACAATTATTCGAAGAAAACTCAGGAAAAATAGAAAAAAAAAACAATCAGGATGGAAATGAATCCCATATCCAAATTGAACTTTTAAGTTCTAAGAATTTATCATTCAATTACAATAATGTAGGTACAGTTAAGAAAGTAAGCAAACACAATCCTAAGTACGATTAGCGGTAACAAGTATAATTTTAAGCAATACCATATAACAACCAAGATTCAATTACAGGTAAAACTCATTTCACGTGTTTTTGCGATTACTTAGCTCTCATTCACCCAAGTCCTAAGATACTGTAATACGACACCCATCAGTTCGTCCATTCACGTAGGAGAGAAATGTGTCCTTTTGTTTAAGAAATTGAATGTATGTTTGGCACACATTTTTAGTCTCTTATTCACTAAGTTTGAATGTACCTCTTAGTTTCATAGTTTGGAGTATTTTTTTTTCTTGCATAGTAAAAACAAGTTAATCATAATATTGAAAAAAAAAATTACTTTTAAATGTTGTTTTAGATTCCTGTAATATAAAGTTTATCTAAACGACAATGGAATTGACAGCCTTGTATACCTTTATCTAGAAAAAGCCTTTAGGAAAAAAAAAAACATATAGAAGTTGACCGGTATCTTAAAATATCGTAACAATCATACTCAAATTTACCTCAAATAACGGCATCTAAACATAGTATACAAGAGAGAGAGAGAGAGAGAGAGAGAGAGAGAGAGAGAGAGAGAGAGAGAGAGAGAGAGAGAGAGAGAGAGAGGAGATTTGGGTGTAGGCACGTCTGACCTAGACCGGAACAATACAATAACCTTAAGCATTTGTACCGACAATGCCCCCTCTTGTCCCTTCCTGACTCCCTTATTGCAACAGCGATGCAGCCATCAACACCTCCGTGCAACCAGACATCTAATATGGCCGCACCTGCGGATGAATACTAATCTTGCATTAAAGCCAACGAAAACGAATATGTTATGAGGAGGGAGCTTGCATGTAACTGCACCGGCCCCTCATTTACACACAAAAACTGCAATCAGGAGGCAAGGATGAGAATGCACCTCGTAGAATTAAGATGGCTGTACCAAGGAGCCACTAGACACAGAGCAGCAGGTTTCCCTCAACTACAATCCCCACCTCTTCAACCTCCTCCCCAACCATCTCCCACAGAATGCCCCAACACTCATACTGTCGACAGCGCAGATGACTGATTTATCCTGTAATTTGGCGGGTGTGACTTGACATTCGATTAGGAGACTGGAGGAGATATCGTGATCTATTGGTTTTTTGTGAATCATGGAGGTCTTTCTGTTGGATTGCTTGGAAGAAACGGGTCACATGAAATATCGATATGAATATTTATATTTTCTTATGCAAGTGAATGTCATAATAATAGACCTCATATTCGTATGTACAAAAAAGTACTTGAATCTCTTTTTCACTGACATATATTTCTAACCTTTTCAGTCATCTTTTTATGCAGATAACATAACATGAAATTAATACATTAATACATGAATCAAATAAATCAATAAATTATCCAAAGTAGAATTGCTGTTGTGTATAAATAACCACCTAAATTGTTATAAAACTTTGTTTTTTACAAACAAAATTTAACAGATAAATATGTCTACATTCTTTTAATGATTTCATGGTTTCTTTTTTGGTCTCAAATTTGGTAGGAAATAGGAGTCGAGTCACATAAGCTTAAACAACAATTTCCAACTTATTTATTCATTTCAATAAATAAACATCTATTTTGTGGGAGTATCAGCTATGGGTAATGCAACTCTGGTTTTCATCTCACTATGTACTATGCATTCAAGATAAAAAATATATAAAATTCTATTCAATCATATAAACCTTGATCGAGATTAATATCTTTAAAAAAACGTCCTAATACTTTGAAGATAAACCTCGAAAAAAGTTACATGTAATGTTGCTTTTCATAAATAAGCCTCAAAGTCTGATTACTAAACCTAAACTGACATGTAATACACATAACGAATGATAACATTGGAGCAAACTGACACTACCATTTCTCATAATCAGCCAAAGATATGACTTACAGTTTGGAAACGACTAATGAATAAATTTAAAATACTAAATACCCTTTGATTAAATGACACGATTTTTTTTAATTTTAATGATACGCTCTCCATCACATGACGTTGAACTTCAAAGAAAAAAAATGCATATGCATATGGATCAACTTACTTATTTCTTATGAATATTTACTCAGGGTTTAACTTCGCCTTTGAATTAAGGGATTTTGCAAGTCATTCTTGGACTGCTTATTGATCACTGTCAATTAAAAAAAAAAAAAAAAAACAGCTCATACATTCGGATATTTAACGTCCAGCGTCATCCACTAAAAATAATCTTCTTAATTCTAAACATTAACTAATATTTTTTCTAAAACGTCTCTTGAAATAAAATATCCCTTAGAATATTATTCCGAAATAGTATAACATCAAATAATTCCACAATTACACATCTAGTTTCATTTATTTCACCGACGTAATAAGTTGTACGCTAAGGATATCAAGAAAATTATATAAGAAAGAATTTTGTCATTGAAAATAACAAGGAAATTTTCTTCATCAGCCCCAAACACCAGTTCAAATAAGGAGAAATATTTTCAACAAAAAAGGAATAAAGAAGTAGGCTGCAAGAAGATAATTTATGTATACGAGTATTATGTAAACATAATGGTTTACTTCAAACGAAAGAAAAGACCAGAACAGAGCCAGTTTTCCTGCGTCCCTTCGCTAGTCAAAGTCAGGAAAATATGAAGTTTATGTCATATTTACAACTTCTTCAATTTTATGACCAATAAGCATATATACTATATATATGTGTATAAATAAATATAAATTTGTGTGTATATATATATATATATATATATATATATATATAT
>NC_090745.1:90301644-90304144 GCF_036898095.1 Palaemon carinicauda
TAATAATAATATAATAATATCACCATAAAATATATCCAACAATTTCCTAATTTCTACTATAAAATGTTGCAATTTTTCTCCTCCTAAGTATAGAGAAAGGAAGAGAAACTCAATGCAAAACATACACTTTTCTCCTCCCTCCGTGGTCTGGACTAAATTAGGACTCTCAAACACTTGGCCATCTTTAAGAACGCAATGAATCATCGCCTTGACCTAGAGAACTGGCAATGACATATTTCTCCCTCCCCTCCAACCTCTATCCTCATCCTATTGTAAACTTTATGCTATGCATTATTTTTTTTTTTTTTTTTTTAGGTGACCAGTTGTTAGTCAACCTAATTCGGCTTGCAGCTCTTCCTATATTTACGGTAGTCTCGCTTAGCAATGTTACATTATTTTGTTCTTTAAACTGACTCTCAGGCAAAACGGAATTGAATCTTACAAAATTAAGTTGATCATTATAAAGCAGATCTCCAATAAAAAGTTACACGTGTGTCTCTCCCTGTATATAATGAATTAAAACGGTCAGATGTGAGGATAAATATGTATGAACATGCTGTCACCACACAGACCTTTCTAATTCGAATTTATTGGCAAGGAATCAAACGAACGTAGGAATTCAGAGCAAAGAAATATTAAGGAAATAAATTGGGAATAAAAACTGAGTAGGAATGAGAGGGGCTAAAAATTCATTATATCCCAAGTACAAAAAAGAATATGAATATATAATAAATATATAATATAAAATCCGACAGTAAAATCTATTATAAATATTGAACACCTCAAAACATGACATCTATTATCCAGGAACAATGTAGTGTCAGAACTAACCTAACCATTAGAGTAAACAAACAAACTGAGCAATACATATATAAATAACAATCCCAATGACCGGAAGTAAGCTTGAAAAGAATGTATTGTTAATACCAAAATAATTACCACCAAAACGAGTATAGAAAAAATAAATATTTTATCGATGTAAATAAGTTGGGAAATAAGGTCATAAAAGGACTCTCTCTCTCTCTCTCTCTCTCTCTCTCTCTCACTCTCTCTCTCTCTCTCTCTCTCTCTCCTCTCCTCTCTTCTCTCTCCTCTCTCTCTCTCTCATTCTTTTAAAAACTCCACATAATAAAACAATCATAAGAACCTTATGAAACAGCCACTCAGTAGCGATCAAACCAACGAATGGCCCTGGTGTGAAATATTTCTACTTACATAAATGGTAATAGATATAAACATTATTATCAACGAAAATTTAAAAATGGTGAAATAAATCATTAAAACAACGCTAGGATAATATCTATTTGGAAAGGATACCACAAATATATACCACTTAAAATTACTCGAAAAAAATTTCCATTGGCTAATCCTATCGAAAAAGTCACCTGCTGAATGTATTTACTGGGTTTTCAATGCCTTTCAAGGTTGCTCATGAGCGGGGAGAGCGAAGGGACAGGTCTTTGCTTATTTACACAAGGTCATGGATATCGAAAATATACAAATACGATAAGCACTCGAACTCATTGTCCACCCACATTTAGGACCAATATGAACAGCCACTGGCTACTAATGACTTGACAGGTATTTATGGAAGCCCCAAAACACAATACCCATGCCCGCTTCCTAGCTCACAAAGGTTGTAAGGTTGTGTTCATCTTTGTGAATAATTGAGCTGTGTGACGGCGCCGAGTAAGGCTGTGAACTCAAAGGCAGGTTGGAAACGACTGAGTTATATTATTGTAGAACATTCTCCCTTATATACAAAACCTCAAGGCAACAGGACATAACAAGTTCACAAGACAGACAATATTACAGAGGAAAAACCAGACATGAATTTTCATGTTCGTTATAGTGCGACGGAAGAGCAAAGATACAAGCATAATATATACAAAAGGAATTATGTACAATTGTGTGAAACACGGTTGGTACAGCTGTGTCAACTATCGCCCTATAGAATGTAAGTCCGATGATCAATTAGGTCGCCATAACGCTATATCTTGCTAAATACAACTTGGGAAGAATGTAAGAGAACAATCAAAGGGTAAAATGAATACTATCAAGGTGTTTATAAAAAGTCCCTACTACCACACGTCATGATACACTAATTCCCATTTACGTTTAACTGTCATTCACGAGTAACAGTGGTAAGGGACAAGACAATGTCCCAAGACTGACCATATATACATAAGATGAGCGCCCAAGCCCATCTCCATCAAGCTAGGGCCAGGAAGGGACCAAGCAATGGCTGCTGACGACTTAGCAGGTCGACCTGTAGGCTTTCCGGACCAAACTGACACCCAATATAATTACTCTTAGATATAATTATTTATTATTAATGATTTATCATAAAGCAAACATCCACATTTATATCACACAGATCTGATCATCACTGATAGGCAAGACAACCAACAACATCTGAATTCCTAATAACTTTATTTAGACAAGGTTATATAAAGCATTCAGATATAATTACAATGAAAATTACAAGGTGTACCGTGAG
>NC_090745.1:90314144-90331644 GCF_036898095.1 Palaemon carinicauda
CACAGCGGTAGTTTAGTATTACCTAATGTACATTCAAAATAACAGAGGGGTCCCTAGAGATTGTAAAAGAGACAGGTGAAGGAAGAGAAAACGATGGGTTGACGGACAAAAAAAAAATTGCGGATAACGACTAGCATAGAAAGACGATACACAGACAAGAGTGAAAGGACATGTCTGAGGCCTTTATCCTGCAGTGGACTAGTTACGGTTGATGATGATGATGAACGTATAAAAAATTCTATTCTTTACTACTACAAAATAGAAGCTCTCTAAAAAAGATAAAAGAAAAATATAACCCTCAGTGCTTGGCCCCATGACAGGGGATTTAAGCTCATTTAGCAATATTCGAGGATGGTGAAACCATATTTTTGTTTGCAGTACATTTCAGTCGTGATTAGTGAAGTTATAAATTTTTCATCGCTTTCTTGACAAATATAAAGTAAACAAGATATGATATGACAGGGCAATTACCAGAATAATATGATTACATAAACAAATTATTATATGTACGACAAATTCAATCGATAAGGAAGATAATGTATTCTGTGATTGTGTATAATTTAAAGGATTTTGCTATATATGCCAATTTAAATGCTTCGAGAACAATAACTTTTAAAAAATTTTGAACATTATGCAAAGACCGTTCATTGTTGTAACATGATGCTGACAGCTGTAACAGTAATAACTTTTCGAATAATTTTAAAACTTTCAATTTACAAGACTGGACGGTAACAAGTCAACACGTAATTTAATTACAAATGAAGATTGTCAAGTAAAAACTATTTCTAAATCTTTTTTTTTATGAAGTTAAATTTTTTTCTTATTCATCATAATAAAAGCTTATAATACAATCTTTTTTTCTTGTATAATTACCTCCACCAAAGTTATAAAATCACCTTCGTCTATTCATTTAAGTAGTTATCTATGTTTCTCTGTGAGCAGGATTACGTCAAAATTTCTTGCCCAATTTTCACCAAATTTTAACGACGGATAGATAGGTATTATACTCCGAAAGAACCCATTAAATTTTGGAGGTTATTGTTGTTATTATTATACAATAGATTCATTCACGGTCAACATATCAAAATATGGAAAGCTTGGTCCGTAGACTTGAGTAAAATGTTGACAATTATCAATAGCGGAGTTCTAAAATTACTGCTCTTTCTACTTGTTTTTTTTTTATATAATTTCTTCTAGGCTGCTCTAATATTCATACGAAATAAGACACGCTAGCCATTTGATCTTAAAGATATTTGTTACTTTAAACAAATACGACTCGAACATATTTGTAACGTAAACATGAAAATAACTAAAAGCCTTCATTAATGTTTAACCTGATCTGTTTCGAGTATTTGATTACTGGGCAAAGTCTTCTCTACCGTATATCTTTATTACCACAAGTTATTCAACTATATATGTATCTTATTTGCATAAAATGTCGTTACTACTGTGCATTGTCGTCCAAGTTTAAAACGTCTTTAAGAATTATTATGGATAAGATGTTCAATCTTGCCTAATCTTGCTTAGGTACGATAAGTTGTTCATAACTTCCTGCCATTTATAATTACCTGTGCACATAAAGAAAATATTCTTTTTAAAAAAAAAAATTATTTCAAGTAAAAAACAAATGGGAATCTAGTGTTGTACGATTTTCAACATACATCTAAGTAGTGACGTTGTTACCCTACCGTATTTCAAAGACCACCATCAAATTTTTATCACTGTATTTTCATGAAAAAGTTAAAACAACGTGGTACTTTCTATTATTTCTTTAGAAAGGATAGTATTTCTACTTGGCAGGCTTACTATTACATATCACATACACATTTCTTGAATACGAAAACGTCTGAGGTATATGGAGAATTGAAACAAACGATATATGAACAAAATGTTGAAATTCATCATCAGAAGTGAAGTTCCGCGGTCTGCCTTATTAGCAGAAAGTACTTCTATATAGTGGTTTTCTAGATGTGCGTTTCATTCAAACTACAAATCTCTTAGTGCAAATTATACATGTAGGAAGTTAAATAAATACACAATTATATCATCATAACAATACATATGACATATTTGACGTAAGACTAGCAAATTTTGAGATGTTACTGGTTACCATGAAGTAAACTCTCCTTACCACTTCAAGGTAGCGGGTCTGGGGGGTATTAACCTTTCAGTTGTTCTCAATATTGATCTAATTTCAAGGTCTGAAATCCTCTTCAGCTAAACGAAGGCTGAATACAATCTAAAGGAATGGGCTTAAATATGTCCACAGCGGTAGAGAATCGAACTTGTCTCTCCTCTTTAGTGAGAAAAACATTAAAAAAAACTAATTGTCCAGGATAAATATATATATATATATATATATATATATATATTATATATATATATATATATATATATATATATATATATATATATACATATATATATATATATATATATATATATATATATATATACATATATATGTGTGTGTGTGTATATATATATATATATATATATATATATATATATATATATATATATATATATATATATATATATATATATATATATATATATATATATATATATATATATATATATATATATATATATATATATATATATATAAAACCATTGAGAAGTACCATTACCATGTTTGAAGAATTGAATCATTGATGAACTCCGTGGATAGTAATGATAACTTCCATATCACTTGTCATCTGTAACGAGTGCTCAACAGCAGCACATCAAATTCCCCTAAACACACAGTACCATTCGTCTCTACATTTTGAGTCCTTTATTTCGATGCCTTTTTCCCATTATCTATCAGGTACTTTCCAGGTCTCCGTATCCTCCATTCGCCTAAAGTTTCAAAACTACACATTCCTGTAACGAACCTTCAATCCTCTACTCTTTCCACTTGACCAGGGCATCTCAAAATAAAATGATCCATCCCTTCTCCTAGCTCGCCGTTTTTTCCTTTCTCCGTATCTAGTGAATGCATAACTATATTTCTGCCCGTTTGCAATGATAAAACTTTAAATCAAGATGTGATGTTTCTGTCTTAATCAGTAGCTAAAACGAACTTCCTTTTCAATAAGGGTTATCTAAATAGCACATCGTTGATTTTTGTAATCTATACTGGCATCAATTTTGTTAGTATGAAATTCACAACTTCCAAACATATGACACATAGTAATGATGCTAACCACTTCATTAAAAAACAATACTATATAATGCCCTTCAAGGCTTTAACACTAAGTGGTGTTAACCTTCAATTTCTTAGGGACTCTCATCATCAATCTACCTCTAAGGTACATAATTCTCTCTCTAGTTGAACACAGGCAAACCAGGTCTTGAAGGAATGAGCCTAAGTAGGTCCAACCAGTCGGGAATCAAATCTGGCTATTCTCTTCAGTGATTCAAGTTTTCTAAGAAGTGAACTCTGACAGTACACACACACACACACACACACACACACATACATACATACATACATACATACATACTGTACATACACACACACACACACTCACATATATATATATATATATATATATATATATATATATATATATATATATATATATATATATATATATATATATATGTGTGTGTGTGTGTGTGAGAGAGAGAGAGAGTGTACACACTATATATATGCATATATACATACTGTATATATTCACACATATACATATATATACACCATGAATGTATGTATATGTATATGTATATATATATATATATATATATATATATATATATATATATATATATATATATATATATATATATATATATATATATATATATGTGTGTGTGTGTGTGTGTGTGTATGTATATACAAAAATATAAATTAAGCCGGTTCTCACTACGAATTACCTTAAATTACCGAATCGTAGTTGGACTCCCCATATTGAAAAATTAACCAAGATTTGCTGTTACACGCACTTCTCAAGAAAGATTATACACTCCACATGTAGAATCCATTTTCACATATCTGCACTCCTTTCTCCGTTCTAACCACCCACCACCCTCATTCTTTTCACATGACCAAACCACCGTAAAATCACCCTGATCCATGCGACCGAAAATCTGTACAATTCGGCAGTGTGCTTTCTCTGGATTCTGACTTCACTCCATACATAATTATATTAAACAACCTTGGAGACCACCTACCCTTGTCTCAGACCCCCTTTTCCCCTTAATATGTCACTCTACTAATAAAAATATTCTGAAATACATTTCACTGTCATCATTAAGTCTTTAACCGCTCCTATACACTCATCTTCTGTATCATGCTCTGTCAACACTGTCTGCATTGAGAGAGAGAGAGAGAGAGAGAGAGAGAGAGAGAGAGAGAGAGAGAGAGAGAGAGAGAGAGAGAGAGAGAGAGAGAGAGACCTTCAAGTTGAATCTTACCCGCGCAGTTCTATTATGTAGTTGAAACTAAGACGCTGCAAATATGAAAAATCGTAAAGAGAAGATTCCACTATCTTTAAAGCCTAGAGATTACTGTATTAAAAGGTAAATAGTAATACCAGAAGTCACTAAAACAAACGTTGCAGAAAAGGGCATAACAACTAATGAATGAGCGGAGTAAAAAAAGATAACCTTAAAAACACCTAAAATATTATCTAATACTGTACATGATTAAAGTTTAAAGCATTTTTTATTATCTTTTAAGATGTAATAAATTATTGAAGACCTTTCAAGATGCAATAAAATTTTGACGTGTATCACATTATTTAAAAACGACTTTATTCCGGAAAAAATAAGATAGGGTAAAAGAGAAAAGTCTTGGCTACCGAATCGAGAGATTGGCGAATTTGATGAAAAACAAAAAAAAAAACTGTTCTCAGTATCAAGAAAACTTTAAAAGTATACGGTTTTCGAGGAAGCAACGCAAATTTAAAAATCCAAAAGGGTTTCCTTAGAAAAAAGAAAACTAGCAATGAATTCTCATAGTAAGCTTTCGAGAACATAGTACAATATTCTATTAATAGAAACAAGTCACGATTCCCAATGGAAATCTCAGAATTACAGTTACTATACTCGACAGAACGATAAAGAATTTAACGAAAAATAAATGTAGCTGAGTGAGCAGTGTAAGTGAAAATAATAAAACCAATAAAAAAACATGCAAAATAAATCTGTTTAGAGTAATGAAAAGCAACCAGGTGATTGAACTGAATATGGGAAATGAAACATGTTCATGTACTGGATTATAAGGTGATGTGCAATGCTCTCAGATACAACTAAGTATTTATTATCGTGGATAAACATGAATGTTATACAGTACATGGCGTTTGATATTTGTCATTTAAGTGACTGACAGATCTTATATACTCCTTTCAATTACTAGTCAATACTAGTATGTTTTCAGTGGGAATTTTTTATTTTCATCTCATATTTTAACATCTTGTCCAACAGCTCTAAAGTCCTAGACTCTTGTATGTACTTGTATGTCATTCATTCACATTATCATTTTGGAAATTTTCTACAATTTCTGTAAGAGTAACAACTTTTCCAACTGTATGCTTCAACCTGAAATGTTGATTCTAATACATGATCTACTTTAGAGAGAGAGAGAGAGAGAGAGAGAGAGAGAGAGAGAGAGAGAGAGAGAGAGAGAGAGAGAGAGATTTCTTACCTTTGATCACTTGACGATCAGTTCCACCAGGACGGATAGGACACCACCGAACACTTAATGAATAACCCCGATTTACAAGTGCCTGCAAAAAGAAAAAAATTATAGGTAAACCAAATAGAAAAACATATATAATTAAGACAAACTTCCCATTCAAATAAAGGCATCATGGAACAGAAACTCCCTTTAGCATAGTTGAAATTAGCAAGATACAAATAATTCACATAAATAGAATTATAGTCAGTATTTAGATGTCTGAGAATATGTACTAGCTGTCATGCAGCAGACCAATTTTATCTTTCATATTGGTCGAAATGATTGTAATTACTTGGATGGTCACTGCATATTATCTAGGTAGTGAAATTAACTGAATCTTTGAAGTATATTAATAATCTTTCACGACAGCAATTTTACATATAAAATCCGGTATACCTGAATTAAGATAAATTTTGTTAACATTATAAGGCAGACATATGACTCTAATCTTGTTGACATTGTTTATGTTCATGTAAAACGTATTCTTATGACATTTATAATAACTGTGCTTAAAAAAATACACTCTTTCCTATTGCAACTTTGTATATTTCAACTTATTCTATCACAAATGTACCTTTATCAGCTGGAACTGTGTCCCTCGACATTATCCGTAATGTAGCATCACTTGAAAAAGCTCATGGATGATTCCTTCTTTTACAATGGAACAGAATAACAAAACTAAAGACGTAATAATGAAGTCCATTGTTTATTCAATATTCAGTGAAGAGCATACACTACTTTAAAAAAGTGATCATACCACCCTTGTGCAAATAAAAAAATAAAACGAGGTAGGCCTACGTGGAAAACGTTATCTGAATAGGTCTAACATATAATTAGAACTGAAAACTATACTGTATGAGCATGTGAGCGTCATCTGCTGCATAAATACATGCTAAGGCCATCTGTAAGTGTGACATAGGACATGAATTCAAAATATAAAAAGAAGCAGTTACCATGGCCTACTACAAAAGGAAAATACATCTGATACTATATTGGAAACCGAATACCTCAAACGAAAATGAATTGGTAGACATTTAAACTGAGGGAAGTACTAAGATAGGTTCTATATCCCAAAAGTACTGAATATATCCTAAATACCCGATGTGCCTAAAATACGAACAATAGGCCTACCCAATGGATAAAACACACACACCCAATGGATGAAACATACCCACTGCAATAAACTGACCAAACGTACAAAATATACAATATGTAAGCAACCTACCCAATGGGCAAAGTATACACAAAAGTATGCACATTATACTGTAGCATCTGTCCTGGCCAGACAATAAAATACTTGATGAACAAAATACATCAAATATACCAAATGCATGGGCTAAAATTTACCCAAAGGACAAAGGGTATCCAATAAGCGGCAGGTGAAATGAACCGAAGAGGACAAAATAAAACAAATGGACAAAATGTAAACAATACACAGATGTGTGTAATGAATGCAATGTACATAACCAAAAGACAATACATGTCCAATACACAAAATGTATCCAACGAACAAAATGTACCCAGTGGATAAAATGTGACCATTATTCTACTGAACATGTTAAAGTGGAAGTTAAAGTAGTATCTATTACAATGTGTGCATTTTTTTTTTTTTTATTGTAGATACATTTCATATTGATGCATCTGTAAAAGATTAACTGAAACATTTTGTACACCAGGTACATTAGGTAAATTTGTTACAAGAGATACATTTCGTAAATCACTGGTATACTATTCACTGTGTACATCATATCCCGTGGAAACATTTCCCCCACTGGGTTGGTTACACATTAGGAACCAATGCCTAAAATATGGATATGAGAACTTTTCTGACAATATTGAGCATATGAATAAAAACTATTAAACGAAAATTTTTTTCAGATTATCGATATTCACATTCTTTAAGACACAATCGCTCTAGAAATACAAAGTAATCTACCCATAGTACACTGAGCTTACTCTGAAATGTATTATCTAACATAGATGCCTTGTGGTGTGTCATTACATAAAATTTGTCGAGATATATTTAACAGAAAATGTTGCTTCCAAAAATGATGAAAACTAATAAAACCCATAGTCAGATTCCCCCCCCCCCAACACCACCACGAAAATTGCCATACAACACTTAACTATTTAACAAACTGTAACAAAGCAATGATCTTTCTCAGTGTTTTTCGTTGGAACTAAACAGCAGGATATTAAACTGTATTCGAAAATTATGTGTGCAAATAATATATATCATACTACTCCAATCTTTAAAAGAAACTAACAAATAATACATTGCATGTAAGACAACTAGCCCATTACTAAACAGCATCATCAATTCAAGAGAGAACCGTGCTATTATATCATTGCATTATCTTCAACCCTTTAACGGTTTTTTTTTATTAAGTTTTACTGCTTTAACCGGTACAAATCTTAACTGCTCAACATTCCTAAGTATCTCTACCTTACTGACTGTTCCCCTTTTCTAATAATATTTGATTGATTTGCTTTGTCAGTCAAAGTAACCGAAGAAATAACATTAATTTTCTTTATAATTTTGTGAATATACGTGTTTTTGTATGCGTTTCTCTATATTAATTTCCCATATTTCAATGGTGGTTGTTGGAAATATTTAGTTTAAAAGAACCTGTAACGATTTTAAGATCGCAACAGAGACTAGCGATATATATTGATCACTTTATAGAATTTGGGCCATAAGCACTGAATTGTAGGGGAAAGCTTGCAATTAAAATGCGAAGGAAAAGGTTATATGTCACTGGTATGTAACGGAGGGAGGCGAGTGGGATTTCTGGATCGTATTTAAATGACCATCATGATACATTGTATGTTTATTCCACTACAGCACGAAACAAACTGAAATCAATTAAGCATTAGCTCAGCAAATACCAAAATAGATAATCGTATGAAAGTCATTATGAATCGGGTTAACAACAATGCTGCGGTGTACAGTACTTTTAAAAACTGTATAAAACTGTGTACCGTGATAGCAACTTTGTGCCTCTCGAGGGCAACACAACTGTCAATGCTGACTAAAAGCAACCACTCTCAATAGCAATATATCGACATCGTAAGTATGGACATTATTCTTTCCCTTAATCACATCTGCAGCTGATGGTAAACGTAATGAAAAATATAATGGTTTAAATGTAACTGAAATATACCTATCCATCCTAAGCCTTGGCAAGTCTCGATTCGACTTGTAAACACTGATCTTGTACGCCTTTACGTCTCTTTATCTCCATGGCCGTGTATCCATCAACGTTATCGTATATTCATTACTCCGTAAAACCGATATCACACTGGGATATAAACTTCACAAGGAAAACAAATACGATATCACATGAGCACATAAACCAATCACTTGCACAAGACGTTTCCCTGGCCAGAGGAACGCTGGACTGATCAGTGCGGCAATCATGACGTCATGAGAGCTGAAGATCACGCGACTGATTAGATAATTAATCTAATTTAAAAAAAAAAAATTTGTTGATGTAATTAGGTATCTATGGGTATTATCGGTAATCTATATATAACATAAAGAACTAAAATATTTGGCTGAAAAATTATAAATGGTTCACAATTTTACAAATTATATATGACAAATTAATTATCTAGCGCTATCTGGTAATGACAGTGATGGCAACTTTCCGTGCTGTAGCGTCGTTGGCTTCCAAAAGGACAGACACTGAAACTGTGAACCATACCATAGTTGTGCATTGTGTGAAAAGTGTGTGAACGAGAATTTGTTATGAATTTGGCAGCTGTATCTGGACTTCGGATAGTTTTATCGGCTACTTCTTGAAACTGAATCAGTGCATTAAAGAAGGTAATGATGTTTAAGGTCGTAAATGTCTAGAGTCGTGTCGGCTGAGAAGCCACACATATTTTGCTGGCTGGCCATGTCAGTTGCTGCATATGCGATTGGCAGCCTTTAACACTCATTGTTTGATGTTGATCGTGTTGGTTAGTGCATGAATTATTGATATTACGTAATAGTTCCTTATAACAAAACAATTTTACGGTTCGATTAAATCAAAATAGACGTGTTCTTAGGAACAGGGAAAATTGGTTGGCGCTTTTAATGGTTTGGGAATTATAGATAAGGCCCGTTAGATCACTTCGACAGCGCTTGGTCAGGTGCTCTATTTCATGGCTTTTCATGTCCTTAAAGGCTTGAATGCTTAGTTTGAAGGATTCAACCATACTTTATTTGTAGTCTAAGCGTAAATATTATTATAGTTACGTATTCGATATACAATATACCCTAAAATTGCCCGGCGAACACAAACCTAGGCCTATGATTTACGATTAGAATCTAAACATCCGGGATTGTAGTGGGATGTGTCTATAAAATCTTCAAAAACTCATTTAATTAAGTTTGCCAAAGGCATCTGTTTCATAATGAGGCGTATACCCCTGGTATTGAGGAAACATGACACATTGCCAACATCACAGGATGTAGTAACCAGTACTGGTTTTGGAAGGTATTCTAAGAGTATTTGCAATATAATTCTTCAACGTTATATTGACACAACTTTTCTTTTAAGCGTAGGAGTACAGATGCTAGATGAATTAATTGATATGGTTATAATGCATACAAAAGTGCTAAGTGCGGAACGCTCTTCCCCGTTCCATTGTAAGTAGAGGCTATTTCTCGACGAGGTATTCCCAAATCACTAAAGGGCTGGAGTCTCTCTCTCTCTCTCTCTCTCTCTCTCTCTCTCTCTCTCTCTCTCTCTCTCTCTCTCTCTCTCTCATATATATATATATATATATATATATATATATATATATATATATATATATATATATATATATATATATATATATATATATATATATATCATGCAATGTCATATTATTCTTATAAAATCACTAAGACTTAATTATAGTTTAGTATTAATTTATTCTATGGGTAGTGTTGGGTTTGCACAGGGATAGCATGGATATAATAAGGAAAGCTTAGATATTTGCCTGGAATTTCTTGCAAAACCTTTACCTAATTATATGAACGGATAAAACAGATTTAGTACTATCATTTTTATGAGGATGAAATGTTTTAGTGAAAATTAACCCACAATCTTTCGGGTAAAATCGTAAATTTAAACATATACATCTGAATAAACGATTGTACGAGAATTCCCAAATTCAAAGTAACGTTGAAGTATATAAACGTCTATTAATTGTGATAATTTGAATAATCCTTAATAAAGAGTAGAGGCAATCGTACTTAGAATACATATGGCAAGGTCTTGATTCAGGTACCGAGACTGATCGACATAGGCTTCCTCGCCCCTTCTTTAGGTTAAGTTTTTGACGGGCGTCGGTCTCTTTATCATTCATTACTCACCTCTTAATATTCAACTGGGGATGTTTGATAGCGCCACGCTAGTGGTTATGGTATTCAATGTGGAATTTTATGGACCTATGTCGTCCCTGCATTACATGCGGTGCACTGTAGACTGCAAAGACCCTCTAGCTCCGCGCTAAACGGTCTTTGCTGCTCAATTTCTCGCTTTGTTGCTCTTTTTTAGCATTATACCATCATTCCTACTTCCTGTCTTCCGCACAGTACAATTGTTTTGGGGTTTATCTACCCGAGAGCAAATAAATAACAAGTCACCACCCTTCTCAATACAGCTAGAGAGATGTTTCGAGTATGGGGATGGGTTTAAGCTTGTAAACATTCGTTAATGGTGCATTTTAAAGTATAGCCTACCTGACACTTGCGCGCATTTTTGCCACGCACTGGGGTTTTTCCTGCACTGTTCACGACCAGTTCACTCCAGTTCGCGCATCGTTCACGACAAGTTCACGCGACGTTCACGCATCAATGCGTGCCAGTGCGTGCCACAAATGCGTGCAAGTGTCAGGTACCCTTATATACAGTACACCCAGCAACAAAACCCGTGTCGCCTGGCCAGACCTGACTTGGAGAGATCATGCCCCTTTGGCCTGAAAGGTAGCCGACGTTAAACAACCGAGACATCGTTAGGATGGCTCGAATGTGAGGAGGAGGGAAATTACTGATATCACTCAAAGAAATGCGATGAAGAGATAGATTTTTTTTTATTCTTGTAAGAAATGGAATCCAATATTATTTCGAAACTAATTCATCAAGAGATTTTATCATAACCTTTTATTTGAATTTTCCTATCCTATTTCTATATAAAATTTTCTTGAATAATATTGGAACTGACAATTCATATTAATATTCATAACACGGAAATATGCCTCGTTTGAATTTTCTTAAGCAATTCTTCTCTCTCTCTCTCTCTCTCTCTCTCTCTCTCTCTCTCTCTCTCTCTCTCTCTCTCTCTCTCTCTCTCTCTCACATAATTATACACTGTGGCCTACGTATTATATGTAAGGGCTAATAATGTATCGTTTCAAATAGCTCCTATTGGGTCACCAATCATTAATAAGTGGCCTTTGTTCAAAATTTCGAAGGTAATGAGGTTTAAAGGTTTAATTGTTGATTTCAGTGTTTTCTTTTGTTTTCGATCATAAGTCACGTAGCTCGGTGAGGTTAGGGTCAGCCTTTGTCACAGACTACTTGGCTCCGGCCCCCTTAGAGATAATAGTATTATTTGCTATATCAATTATATTAGTTTAAGGTTGGAGATTTAAAATGCATCATCAGTTAACAATCTATATTGCTTCAGAAGTGATTGGTGACAGTAAAATATATGAAATGACATTTAATGAAAGTTCATTGGTGCATTATTATAGTGATGATGTGGTAAATAGGATGTAGGGTATAAAATATTAAACTATCAACACATTGTTTACTCAAATTATCTTGTTCGGCGTCAATAACCTTAGATGTCAGGATGCCAAAAAACTCCTAATCAATCAATCAAATAATTGGACAAGTCATTCACTTCCAAGCGAACCCCCTTCCCTGGTCATGATTGCTCAATGCTCAAAGGTCCGAGTCTAGCTGGCCTCACCCTTCCCAAGGCAAAAGGAAATATTTCCTTAGCATTTAGTATTCGTATTATTACGATTTTATTTGTCGTTTCATGACCTGATGTCCAACGCCTTAAAAGTGTTTCCCCGGTAAGCTCTTCAAGATATCCATTACTCTCGATATTTGTTCAATCAGTCTTTCGCATATTTACTTCGTTATCTATAGTTTTGATATAATTTTAAACACCTGGAAAGCAAACTGTATGAAATATTGTCATCTTAGTATTTTGTTTTTCATTTACTAAAAAACTTCCACCAGAAGGATCTTATAACTGTGAGACCTTTAAACCTCAAACATTGGGGATGGGGGTAGAAGGATATAAGCAGGTGGGGGTTAAAGAGGCTCTTTGACCTGTATTGGTGCCTAATTTATAGTATTAGGGGCTTTTTCGATTTTTTTGGAGCCTTATATATAGCATTAGGGGCTTTTTTACCTTGATTTTGAGGTGCATTACTTCTAGCATTAGAAGCTCTTTGACCTCTCTTTTTAGGTGCCTTATTTATAGCATTAGGGGCTTATTGACCTTGACTTTGAGGTGCATTACGTCTAGCCTTAGAGGCTTTTTGACTTCTCTTTTTAGGTGCCCTATTTATAGCATTAAGGGCTTTTTGTCCTCGATTTGGAGGTGCATTACTTTTAGCATTAGATGCTCTTTGACGCTGTTTTTAGGCGCCTTATCTATAGCATTAGGGGCTTTTTGACCTCGAGCTTGAGGTGCATTACTTCTAGGTGCCTTATTTATAGTATTAGGGTTTTTTTACCTTGATTTTTAGGAGCCCTATATATAGCATTAGTGACCTTGTGACCTCGATTTTGAGGTGCATTACTTGTAGCATTAGAGGCTCCTTGACATCTATTATTAGGTGCATTGTTTGTGGCAGTTGGGGCTTTTTTACCTCTATTTTCAGGAGCCTTATATATAGCATTAGGTGCTTTTTTACCTTGATTTTGAGGTGCATTACTTCTAGTATTAGAGGCTCTTTGACCTCTACTTTTAGGTGCCTTATAGTATTAGGGGCTTTTTGACCTCGATTTTGAGGTGCATTACTTCTAGTATTAGAGGCTCTTTGACCTTTCTTTTTAGGTGCCTTATTTATAGCGTTAGGGGCTTAATGGCCTTGTTTTTGAGGTGCATTACGTCTATCATTAGAGGCTCTTCGACTTCTCTTTTTAGGTGCCCCATTTATAGCATTAGGGGCTTTTTGTCCTTGATTTGGAGGTGCATTACTTCTAGCATTAGATGCTCTTTGACCTCTATTTTTAGGTGCCTTATTTATAGCATTGGGGGCTCTTTGACCTCAATTTTGAGGTGCATTACTTGTAGGTGCCTTATTTATAGTATAAGGGGTTTTTTACCTCGATTTTTAGGAGCCCTATATATAGCATTAGTGACTTTGTGACCTCGATTTTGAGGTGCAATACTTGTAGCATTAGAGGCTCCTTGACATCTATTATTAGGTGCATTGTTTGTGGCAGTAGGGGCTTTTTTACCTCTATTTTCAGGAGCCTTATATATAGCATTAGGTGTTTTTTCACCTTGATTTTGAGGTGCATTACTTCTAGTATTAGAGGCTATTTGATCTCTACTTTTAGGTGCCTTATAGTATTAGGGGCTTTTTGACCTCGATTTTGAGGTGCATTACTTTTGACATTAGAGGTCTTTTGACCTTTCTTTTTAGTGCCTTATTTATAGCGTTATGGGCTTATTGGCCTTGTTTTTGAGGTGCATTACTTCTAGCATTAGGGGCCCTTTGACCTCTCTTTTTAGGTTCCTTATTTATAGCATTATTGGCCTATTGACCTCGATTTTGAGGTGCATTACTTCTAACATTAGAGGCTCTTTGACCTCTCTTTTTAGGTGCCTTATAGCATTAGGGGTTTTTTGACATTGATTTTGAGGTGCATTACTTTTAGCATTAGAGGCTCTTTGACCTTTCTTTTTAGGTGCCTTATTTATAGCATTAGGGACTTATTGACCTCGATTTTGAGGTGCATTAATTCTAGTATTAGGAGCTCTCTGACCTTTCTTTTTAGGTGCCTTATAGCATTAGGGGCTTTTTGACATTGATTTTGAGGTGCATTACTTTTAGCATTAGAGGCTCCTTGACCTCTCTTTTTAGGTGCCTTATTTATAGCATTAGGGGCTTATTGACCTCGATTTTGAGGTGCATTACTTCTAACATTAAAGGCTCTTTGACCTCTCTTTTTAGGTGCCTTTTTTAAAGCATTAGGGTTTTTTACCTCGATTTTTAGGAGCCCTATATATAGCATTAGTGGCTTTGTGACCTCGATTTTGAGGTGCATTACTTTTAGCATTAGAGGCTTTTTGACATCTATTTTTTTTATGCATTATTTATAGCATTAGGGGCTTTTTTACCTCTATTTTCAGGAGCCTTATTTATAGCATTAGAGGCTTATTGAAATCGATTTTGAGATACATTACTTCTAGCATTAGAGGCTCTTTGACCTCTATTTTTAGGTGCCTTATTTATAGCATTAGGGGCTTCTTGACCTTGATTTTGAGGTGCATTAATTCTAGTATTAGGAGCTCTCTGACCTTTCTTTTTAGGTGCCTTATTTATAGCATTAGGGGCTTTTGGACCTCGATTTTGAGGTTCATTACTTGTGGCATTAGAGGCTCTTTAACTTCTTTTTAGGTGCCTTATTTATAGCATTAGGGGCTTTTTTACCTCGATTTTGAGGTGCATTACTTGTGGCATTAGAGGCTCTTTGACTTCTTTTTAGGTGCCTTATTTATAGCATTAGGGGCTTTTGGACCTCGATTTTGAGTTTCATTACTTGAGGCATTAGAGGCTCTTTGACTTCTTTTTAGGTGCCTTATTTATAGCATTAGGGGATTTTGGACCTCGATTTTGAGGTTCATTACTTGTGGCATTAGAGGCTCTTTGACTTCTTTTTAGGTGCCTTATTTATAGCATTAGGGGATTTTGGACCTCGATTTTGAGGTTCATTACTTGTGGCATTAGAGGCTCTTTGACTTCTTTTTAGGTGCCTTATTTATAGCATTAGGGGCTTTTGGACCTCGATTTTGAGGTGCATTACTTCTAGCATTAGAGGCTCTTTGAGCTTTATTTTTAGGCGCCTTATTTATAGTATTAGGGGCTTTTGACCTCTATCTTTAGGAGCCTTATATAAAGCATCAGAGGATCTTTGACCTCTATTTTTAGGTGCCTTATTTTTAGATTTAGGGTCTTTTTTACCTCTATTTTTATCTGCCTTATTTCTAGCATTACGGGATTTTTCCCCTCTGAATATTTGAGGTGCCTTATTTCTTACATTAGGGGCTTTTTTTACCTCTATTTCAAGGTGATTTACCTCTTAAAGGCTATTTTCCGTGTTCGTTTAAAGGCTCTTCGTTGCTATTCTCTGTCCTGGTTTTCAAGATCTTTAGTTTTTCGGTTTCCTTTGATATTTCATCTTTCACTTTCCTTAATTCGTCAATTTCCTTCGAGATTTCATCGTATTCTTTCTTAGTTCGTCAGTTTCCTTCTAGATTTCAAGAGAGATTTCAGTGCCGTGTGTCCTCAGTTCGTCAGATTCCTCAGAGAAATCGATGGCATTCATGTCTTTGTCCATCGGAGCGATGATTAGAGACAGGAATGCAATAGATTTTCTCTGCATATGTCATCATGCTAAAGTAAATGTCGAGCAACACAGTATATTTACCAATACGATCTATATATGTCCTTTCTTCACTGTCGAATTTTGGGACTATCCTGTTGAAGAACCACACATCGCTCACCGTTTAGTTAAACCATTCTGTCTCCGTCCTTATTTCCAATATTCTCCAATTATAGGAGATCGTTGCAAAAGCCCAAGCAAAGGATCATTCAAGGCGCGTACATTGTTCTTCAAAGCTCGACAACTTCTGCAGCAACCACCAAAACTAGCTGTAAATAAAAGTGTTCCGAAGAGCCTCCTATCGATCCTGTAATTGTAATACACAATTCTCACAGTCAGCTCCCTGTTCCAAAAATAGCCATTAACAATGTTCACTGCGTTGCATGCTTAGTTTGAAAAAAAAAAAGATCAGGTCTTCGGAAGTCATTTGAAGCTTGGGGCGGAGCCATTCAGAACGGCTGCGGGAAGATTCTGTTCTGGAGTCATTCAGAACTCTATGCTAAGTCTACGGCTATGGCTTCTGAAACGTTTTGAAGATCCCGAAAAATTTTCTTCAGGAAGCTCCCGGAAGAATCTGTTATGTAGTCATTCAGAACTCCATGCTAAGTCTACGGCTATTTCTTCTGAAGGCATTTGGAAATCCAGGAAAGTTTTTTCCAGAGCCGTACAGAAATTCTTTTGTAGGGTCATTCAGAACTTCATGCTAAGTCTATGGCCATTTCTTCTGAAGCCATTCGGAGATCCGTGAAGATTTTCTTCCGAAGCCGTTTAGGACTCGGGAAAAAAAACTCTTCTTTCGTTTCAATAAATTCTAGTAACTCGTCATCATCATCATCATCATGAACATCATTATAATAATAATAATAATAATAATAATAATAATAATGATAATAATAATAATGATAATAATAATAATGATAATAATAATAATAATAAACTACATGATTTGATTTATGGATTTGAGTCTGAAAGTTCTGAAGTCGTTCAACGCTCGGATTTGCAATTTGAAGGAAAAGTTAAGAGACTGAATAGGAAGAGGAAAAGATAATTAACACTATAATTTATTACTTTTATTATAAGTAACGCCTGCTGCGCACTCGGTGATCGAACTCGGGCGAAGGGTAATTGACGTTTTCAGCAAACCGCATTGAAATAACCGAAGGCTTCGACTTATTTTTTTCAGGTTTGGGATTTAAAACATCCCATTTCCGGTA
>NC_090745.1:90341644-90354144 GCF_036898095.1 Palaemon carinicauda
ATATATATATATATATATATATATATATATATATATATATGCATGTGTGTGTGTGTGTAGGAATGGTTTTTCCATAAATCTAATAATACTGAATACTAATGGGAATAAAAAATAGATTTCAATATTCCAATTTATTTGTTCTTTTATCACTTGGTAAACATACCCTTTCAAGAATTTATATCTCAAGAAATTGAGTAATAGTGCGAGAATTTCCCATTGAACCATGAAATACGTTGGTTGATCTGGAATACCAGAATTATATCTCTTGGATTTTACAGGTTCCATGATCGATCTTTTTACTAAACCTATGTCTTCTCTTTTAAGATGGCTATCATGAATGTGTTATTGCTTGTTCCTGACCATATAAAAACCTTTTTCTTATTAAACTTATTCCTTAAAGGACTCAGGTTTGTATAGTTTGAAAAAATACAAATTAACTTTTATTTTCCCAATATTTTTTTTTTTTTTCAGTACAAGACTTAGTTTTCAAGATCACTTATAATTATAACATTTCACTATTTGTAGCTTGGAGGTTAGCCAATGCTACTTATTTTTCTCTCTTAATAGGGACAAGTTGTCTTCAAGCATCGTTCAGAATGGATTAATTTACGTTCTCATGCTCTCTTTTGTCTTGAAAAATCTTTATTATCATTATTTATCGGTCACTTGAAGTTGTAAAAGAGAATAAAAAGGCATTGTGCCATTCATCAGAGTTGTTAGTGTTTGTTCTCATGCTCTCTTTTGCCCTGAAAAATCTTTATCAGTATTTATCGGTCACTTGTAGTTATAAGAGAAAATAAAATGGCATTGTGCCATTCATCAGAGTCGTTAGTGTTTAATATACAATTCAGGTGCTTTCCTCTGATGGTATGTGACGTCACGTTTGAGTTACGAGCATGAAATGTGCCATCGGCCATTCACCGTACATGGAATCATTTCGTCAATCAACCATTGTAGTAGTATCGTACGTTACTCCACCATGTGTGAACTCGAATAGCTTCCCTCATATACACCACCTTTATTTTTACACACCGGTTGTAACACGACACACATGAGTGGTAGTAAAGAGTAAATATGAACGATTAACGAAGATGATCGTTATCCAGCCTTGATATCACCTGATTAAGGCAGATTACCCAAGCACAGGGGCTGGAGGTGCTTCTGCCCGAATCCCTTGCCAGGCCTCCCCCACCCTGGCTACCACCTGTCCATTGTTTTGATTTAACAGAAGCTCTATTTGCGTCATTTTTCCCCTCCCCTCTGGATGTATATTATTTTACATGGTTGACTTAACGGGTTTTTATCACCACTGCATTTCACATCGTTTTATTCAATTATTATCATTTTTCCCCATTTTATCTGTTGCCATTACCATCAGCCTTTCATTCTGCACGAGCTCCGCGTACAAAAGCTCTACGTTGTCGCCAATGTGAGGTTTATTCACGGATTTAGACCCCTATATGAAGGCCCATTGATAACAACAAAGCCTCCTAAGGTCGTGAAAAGAGTCGGCGCATTTCCTGTATCGCCCACTATTTTAGCATAATGTTCACTATCAGCGACTTATTGCAACGCATGTGCCTGCTAATATTCTCCTCAGTTGATTATTCACGCTAAATGTGGGTTGAGGGACAAAAAAAAAAAAAAAAAAAAAAACATATGTAAGTTTTTTAATAACTAATCTCTGGTCAGGCAATCCGGACTGAATATTACTGACCCCAGCTTGTATTTCAAAAACTTGTATCTGCAAGGATTTTATCTCTTCTGGCTGAACTAGTCGTTGTTGTACCAAGTTTCATTTAACCACGAAATGAATAACTGAAAAGTTTTACCTTTTTCAGGAGACTGTGAAATCATGTAAGTGAATTTACACAACAAGCATTGCTGGTCACTGAGAATTCCTAAAGGCCACGTGTATTATTGGTCGGATTTCTTGGGGACCCAACAATGCCTAGGCAAGCGGCACCTACCGTGCAGGTATGTAATCTTATTTGCTCAACTGTAATTGGTAGTTTCATTGGAAATTATTGGCTTTTTGAAAATACTTGATGCTTTAAAACAAGAGCCTCGATTAGCAATAGCTAGAAAAAATCTATCGAGTGAAGTTGTAAATGGAATTATGTTTTTATCCATCGGTTTCAAATAGTTTATATTTGAAAGGGTAGTTTAGTTAATGTGTATAATGTTCTCCCAAACAGCCAATGTGTATTTCATATGTAATCACTCTTATATATTAATAAGTTGTACGTAGACACGCACACGTTTGTTCTTTTTATTTGTGTTTATGGGTGTGTATAAATTATTTCTCCACCGGCCAAGAACGCAAAGGCGAATGAAAAAAAAAAATAGAGGACAAAACAAAACCTGCGAAGCCGAGTCGTTGGCAGAGGGTATATATTTCCCGAACAGACATTCTCAAGCTTTGTTAATTGCCACTACGGTAAAACCACATTAATATCGAGGAAGGGCCTCGCGTCCTCGTCGTCGGTGGCAGTGTTTGTAAACACATGTTCAGTGAAATGGGTGCGCGCAAGTGGCTAGAGACTGAACACGGCAAACTATTCGCATTTATTGCCATGTTCACATCCCCGTTGGATTTAGACCTCTCTCCCTCTCTCTTTCTATCCGATTGAACCCACAGGTTTGAACCTCCAACGATGTTTAAGAGAATGTTCGGCATTATTACGAATCACATCTTAAATCTTGAGGATTGCGAGAATCGGGATTGGTTTTAGCGCAGTTTTTGGGTTGCAGTTTTATTTCTTATCTTTTCATTTTGTAAATAAACGTCTTTGTGTATATGTCTGGAATGTTTCTGTGGCCAATGCATTCTCTGCAATCTTCTCTCTATTATTTATTATCTAATTATGAAAATAGCTCTTGTTAAACCGAAAACATTAATTTCATACTCGTTATTTTTCATTGTTTACCAATTACATGCGAATATCTTCGTGAATACGATATTTTATTAGAAAAATTATTTTAATGAGTTTAATTTCTTAGAAACATTTTCTTACTGACGCAAGGGCTCGTATTTCTATCAAAGCTTTTGACGAATTTTGTTGATTCAAGACAAGAATTTCAGGCATCCACTGTTATCAAAAGAGGCTTTCGCATGTGACCATCTTATTGTTTTGTTCATTAATATACTTGAAGGCTTATATCTCGTAATGGTTTCTAAGGGAGACAATAAGTGTTATTTATTTATCTATTTACTTATTTGTTTGTTTATTTATTTGATTTTAACCACGCATTTTCAGGAGCACTTTCAAAATACTTTCTGGACTGATTCACTGATTGGTCGTAATTAGGTTGTGAGATTCATGTATTTGAGTCTATGAATTTTTCAATAATTACGCAATTATGCTGTTCCTTTTTTTAAATTACCTTGTTTATTCGTTCGGCTATCTAAGGAAGAAATACACAAGTTCATAAAGAAGTTATTCAGCTTTTATTATTTTGTTTGTATATATTTTTTTTTATTTTTTTTTTCAGCAAAAATAACTGTGTTTACCGACATCATTCTTTTTTATATTAATAATACTAGTAATACTTTTTAATACACGTCTGCTTCCAGTATGTGTATATTTTGTTACTTAATTTTCAAACCCCATTTATGATTATAAACTGTTTATACTATAATTATTCGTTATGAGATTTGACAACGAGGGATATACGTAGCCATCATATATATATATATATATATATATATATATATATATATATATATATATATATATATATATATATATATATATATATATATATTATATATATATATATGTATATATATATATAAATGTATATATATATATATATATATATATATATATATATATATATATATATATATATATATATAATGTAACAGTGTAGGTAAGCTTTAGAAGGAATAAGTGATAAATATCACTAATGTGCGGTAAGAATTACATGTACAGCGGCATTCCAGTCGGGGGTCATGAAAACACCAGATTGGACGAACGATTAAAAAATGTTATAACTTTTTTTCTTTTTTTGGCCTGTTTTGAAAAGGTTTTTTTAAGAGAGGCGATTTCCCCATCGACCAGGAGCTCGACGGAAATGAAAGCCCCGAAGTCGGAGAGCGGCAATTGACTAATCACTAGCGTAGCGAACCAGGCGATCGGAACACCGTGCAATAACTCATCGGGATTTTTGAATCGAAGGAAACATGTAGCCGGTAATCGGCTAGATGATGTGCAATGAATATTCCGCCGTAAAAAAGAGAAACAAGGACGTCATTAACCGATGTCACAAGTAATTCGTCTCATTACCCAGCTGGCAAGCGAGATGCTTTTGACTCTTTGCAAGCGTTCGGCCAAATGTCGCGATTAAACTCGACAAGCAAACCTGAATCAGTTGCGACAATATTAAGTTGCACCGAAATATTAGTTTCTCATTACCCTCCTCCTCTTATCCCTCCCCCTTCCCCTATTCCCCTTAGTTTCTCTTTTAGCCCCAGTGCTAATGACCTAAGAGAGGGGAGTGGGGTGCATATAGGGGAGAGACCCATCTTCCCATCCCCTTATTTTTTCTTCTTCTTTTCGTTTATCTCTTGTGATTTTTGAAACTCATTCCCGGATCAAGCTGTTGCCGAGCGTCTTCATTTGTGGTAGAGACGTAATTAAGCGCAATGGTGATTCTCTTTGTTGTGGTTCGGTGCCTCTCGGATAAGAGAAGGCAGTCTGTTTATTTTTGCGACGACTCTTCCCTTCCTAGTCCATAATTCACTAGCTGGCCCGGATGATCGGGAGCCTTTGCAGTCTTGCCCGATTTCAAGTATATTGCGAGTTTGTTTATCCCGAAGTGCAAGTTATTTTTCACCTAGATAGTTAGTTAAGAGTTAATTGGTTTTTCAGACAGGTCGACTCTTAAAAGTTGTTTTGTTTACTTGGCGTTTAAATCATTCATTTTGATAGATAGGGATAAAATCCATTAATCTCTCTTCTTAAGCGGATTTTCTCTTTTTTAACCTTTATGGTGATATAATGAAATATTTCAATGCGTTGCGAAGCCTAAATATTTAAACCTTTTGATTGCATGTCAATGTATGGGCCAATGGGAATGTAGAATTTCTCTGGGAGACAGAAAGTGAGCAAATATATTTATATGTATATATATATATATATATGTGTGTGTGTGTGTGTGTGTGTATATATATTTATATATATATTATGTATATTATATATATATATGTATATATATGTACAGTATATACTGTATATGTATATATATGTATATATATATATATATATATATATATATATATATATATATATGTATATATATACACACATACACATATATGTATATATATACACACATACACATATATGTATATATATACACACATACAAACAACAACAACAACAACGACAACGACAACAACAACAAGTCCACCGCAGGACAAAGGCCTCAGACATGTCACTTGATGTCATGGGTTTGGCTTGTGCGGATTGGTGATGGTGGGATATTTTCGTCTGATCGCTGACAGCAAACCAACCTAGTATGCTAACTAGTACATCATTGCTGATCATGGCGATGCGCAAACTCTTTCACCACATTAAGATATCCTTACTCGGAAAGGGATATATATATATATATATATATATATATATATATATATATATATATATATATATATATATATATATATATAGTTATCTTTTGTTATTTAGATAATAATAGCAATTTCAATCTCTGTTTAAATTCAACGTTACTTACTAAAAGGAAGACTTCTCAAGATTTCTTTGCGATATGCTTGCATTTTACAAAAATTACTCAATGACCTTCACAGAGGATGAAGTCTCAGAATTTAGCTCTAATTTTACCTTTCAGATGTTAGTGAGATTAGAGTCTCAGTATTATTTGCAAGTCTTGGTAATCTAAAACCTTTTATGAATGACTCTCGAACGTGTTAGAAGTAATCTCTATAGACCATGCTTTGAAGCCACGTTTATAGTCACGTATAATGTGTGAATATACTAATATATAGATAATATCAATTAAAGATATAAAAACAGGGGATGAGACACCATTAAATAACATTAATGTGCCTCCGAGTCTTGCTAATCTAAAACCTTTTATGAATGCACTGGAACGTGTTAGTAGAATTAGCTATCTCTATAGACCATGCTTTGAAGTCTCTATTATAGTCACGTGTAATGACCAAAGATACTAATATCTAGATAATATCAATTGAAGATACAAAATCAGGGGATGAGACACCATTGAATAACATTAATGTGCCTCCGATAATCAACCTCCCGTTATTAATCCATTTTTGAAGATTGTGCGCGAAGAAATTTTAAAGTAAATGCTTTGAGATAATGCTCTCCGTCGTAATAGATTTTTGGGAATTATGAATTATGTTATTTGATGTTGCAGAGAGAATGCATTGAATCAATTAAATGGTATCATCCTATTATTCCTTAAGTGTCTAAAAACATGCCTCTCATTATATCGGAGATAACCAAATGAAATATGTGGCATTGGGAAATAACAATTAAAAATTTGCCGTAAAATCTGTAAAAATCCTGGAATAAATGTTGCCAGTCATTTACCGTTTTAAAAACGGATATATTGACGTGAAGGAGTGATATTACGTCACCAACCCGTAAAAGATAATAACAAAGTATGGTAAATTTACGGTCGCCTATATATTTAGGGAGAATTTCCGATTAAAATTACGCTTGTTTTTAACTGTATACATGATGCATTGAAAAAGAAACTAGACAAAGAACTAAAGACGGAATCTGTGGCCTCGATCAAAGGAAAAGCATTGAGCTGGTGAAAAATCGACACTGCTGTTTTTATCTTCTTGGTTCCTTGCGCGTGTTCATGTTCAACTTAGCAGCTGTATTACAGCGGTGATTAACCGTGCTGCAGCTGTGGCTCAAGAAACGCAATGATCGTCCTAGCAGATACCCACCGAGATTATTTAAGAGATAAGAAGGACATTTTGTTTATGTTCATATGCAAATGTATTTATAACCCTCAAACATTTTTGCCGTTCAAGTATGCAGACTACGAGCAACGTCATCATACGCGTGCATGTAATATTATCTTTATAACTCAAATGCAGAGGGAATACTTCAGAAGGCGGGATTATAGAGGTCTTATAGATGAAACTGTAACGTAGTTTGCCCCATGTCCTAGTTAACACGGCTTTCTTTTGCAATCATATTTATTGATACTGTATATCTGCATAGCAGACTTCTCCTCAATCAGATCTCATAAATAGTAATATGACTAAGCAATGTGCAAAGTTTTGAGTTCATGTTTGACTTGTGTTCTCTGCCTTTATTTATTGTTATTACCATTTCAAAGAATATGATTCCTTATGGATTATGAAGTAAATCTAATTGTTGTAATTCAAGAAGTTGCAGCATGTGGCTCTTAACAAGTTCATTCGTATCTTGCGTATATTATTTCTTCCATTCTCTCTCCAACTTTTTCATTATTTTTTATTATTCTTTTTTTTATTTAATTGATACAATACTTTTCTGAAAATCTGCTTATCGTTCTTACTATTGAATTACAGTTAGAATCAAAAGAACGCAGACACTCGGGGGAAATCTTTCGTCAGATGTCTCTAGTGTTCCCAAGACAAAACAGACAAGGTGTTGCTCTTCTTACTACTACTATGAAATGGGCGGAGCCCTCTCCAACCTTAGCGAATCAAAGACAGCTAAGGGGTGTTTTTGCTAGTGAAAGCATTAAAATTTTACAAATCGAGTTGCCATATTTCATACAGTTTTAACATTTGACGTTTCGAATATCCACTGCAAATACTGAATACACACATACACATACACACACACACACACACACACACACACACACACACACACATATATATATATATATATATATATATATATATCATGAATCCGCAAAATCATGTAGAAATTATTGGAGTATCGCTGCTAAACAATTCCTTCCGTTAACAGCTACGTTAGATTATTTCGACATTAGCCTGTTCAAGTCACCGATGAAAGAAAAAGTACTTTCAGATATGGTTCTATGTAAAATAATAATAGAAAAACGCCATACATGAGTTATACCGGCCTAAATGACATTCAGAGAGAGAGAGAGAGAGAGAGAGAGAGAGAGAGAGAGAGAGAGAGAGAGAGAGAGAGAGAGAGATTCGGCCTGAATACATCGTTTTTTATATATTTGTAGTACGTTGGTCAAAATTCGCCTGTAACTTTTTGAGTTAGGTTGGTGACAAACAAATAGGCAGAGGTGACAACATGACCTCCTTGGCGGAGGTAATAATAATAATAATAATAATAATAATAATAATAATAATAATAATAATAATGATAATGATAATTGGACCAAAACGTAAATTTCGAGAGTTCTGTCGAGATGAGTATTGGCCTGCGCACTGAGACCTTTTATAATAAGGAATTGCAAGATATTTCTTTGGATTTATTAAACATAATTAGTTCTTACCTTCTGAATACCTGGAATTTATCCATTTATCCAAACCTACCGAACTCTTCCAGAAACCACATTATTACTTCCATTCTGGCCTGTTTGTCTTTCAACAATTCCAACTCCTAGTGAGATAAAGATTCACTTCACGAACATCATGTCACGAAAGAATGGAACTTGTAATGTTTCTTAAGATGATATTTAGTTTGAAATTGAATTTTATGTAAGTGGGGGATATAAACTCGACGCTGTCTTTTATCCTTTATTATGGAGAGAGAGAGAGAGAGAGAGAGAGAGAGAGAGAGAGAGAGAGAGAGAGAGAGAGAGAGAGAGTCTGAGGGTGGTGAGAGCGAGAAGGGATAAGAGTGAGAAGGGGTGAGAGCTAGAAGGGGTGAGAGAGGTAGAGAATAGTGAGAGTCAAAGAAGATTGGGGGGCCAAGATGTTCACTCCATACCAGTTATGTTACAGATGAACTCTTTATGATTAGTTGGCAGCTTGACTCCGCCTTATCCATTTCGGTGTTAAAATTACAAACTTCTTTTCTAACTAGGCTGATATTATCTAGTTATCGATAATCTGTTGCACTACGTCTTTATAGTGCGATTTGTGACACGACAGGAAAAAAAAAGAATGAAGTCACGCTATTTTTAAGGAACAAGACACCAAGGATTTCAATAGATGAACAGAATTATATTTGAATAAGAACTAATTTTGGGACAGAGTTCGCAAACAAATGCACAAAAACTATCTAGAATATGGTACCAATGGGCCAAGGGGTGGGTGCGCATTAAAGAACTAAATTTCAAGGTTGTAAGCAATGTTTTTCTCCCTGTTTATCTTAGCATTTTCAGATCGTATTGTATCGTTTCTTTTTTACAGCACATGTGTTTATTTTTCTAGTCTCATTACCCTGGTTTTTGGACAGCTTACTGGAAGATGTAAATGAGAATGTAGCAGCTTGACAATTTATACAGAGAGCTAGAAACAACCAGTTGGAGGCAATTGACAGCCCACGTCGAGGATAGATTACCCTGGTTATTTCTATCAATGGTGATTTTAAAATTATCGGTTTCTCTGGAATTTACCTTTCTTTGGTTTGATATTGGGTGATATTAGCCTACTGATTTCTCATATACAGTATATGTCCAGAGGGAGACCAGAACCAACGTGAAGTTATTTCATGTTGGCTATATGATGAAACCAATATTTAAAAAAATTGAGAAACAGGCAGTCTCCCATCTAATATCGTTAAAAGAACTAAATTTTGAGAAAGTTTTTTGTTCAAATTTTAGGAGACCTGTTATTTCTAAGGAAGTTATTTTAAGCATTTCAGGTTGGTAGTTCTTTGAACTGAAAATTGTTCACATGTTTGTACTTCAGAATCTGACTTTTATCCTAAACTGATGGAGAAAAACCTGACGTTTATTAAACTCCATGTTTATAATCTTGATATAAGTATCTGACACCATTGTTCAATTGACTCAGTGTGCATGGTGTTTAGAATATTTAGTAATCCTTTTAGGCCGGGTGCCAGGACCACCCCAGGATATTTTCTGATAACTTTTTAACTCACATTTCCTGATAACCTTTTTATCCCACATTTCCTGATAACCTATGTCTTGGGTTATGTCAAGAAATTAGCGACCGCTCTCAACTCGGTGCCATTCTCACATAGGGGACCAAAATCCCCTGTTTCACGCTACGCTCAACTCTGCCTGACATAAATCTACATTAAGCCTTTATATGGGCGGTCAAACATATTCAGACTTTCAAGAAATTTTGCAAGGACTATTGCAATATATCAAGAAACATATGTAAAAAGCAAACATTTCAATAGTATAATATGTATGTCTAAAGGAATACAAAATGTACACAGAAAAACCGAAAATAATCTTGGATTTTAACATATTTCTCTTTGCAAACGAAGTCCTCTGAGGAAAAAATAACTAACTAATCTTTAATTACATATTGCATTAAAAATACGTCCTTGTTACATAAGCTTTTTTTCCTAGCCAAAATTTACATTATATCGAAATAGATACCAAAAATTCTCTATCCGTTTCAAACTGATAAATCCAAATAAGCAAGTGATGATTTTTTCTCCTGATAATTCCAAAATTATTGTAAAAGATAAAGGGCCTTTAATTTCTTATATAAAATTTGAAGGTATTTGTTCAAATGTAGTTCGAAGTTAGGATTAATGATTTTTCTTACTTATTTGTTCATTTGTTTATTTACTTGTTTGTCTAGAAAGTTGCCGACAAGAGTGTTTTGAAATTGGTCGCCGCATATTGTTAAGCATAAAAACAAATGCTCGAATGTAAGTGAACAAGTCGCCCAAAAAGATGTTAAATAGTGATATTTGGTAAATACTGTATATTTCGTAAAGGTGACAAGGTAAAGAACTTTGGTAATATACATAGCTTGCAGAAGTTCCACTCAGATGCATATAAAAACATTGAAGAAAAGGAAATTCAACTAAATTATGAAGATTTAGTATGCAAAATAAGAGAACTAGATCATTTAGCAAGGGAGACCTAATTTCATGAGTGCCGACACAAGCAGTTTTTAGTGAGGCGAATACCTCAGCAGTGTTACACCATCACAGAAACTGAAGAAACATCAGACAAGAAAATATGTATAGAGACAGCATTTTCGCATCTACGATTTTATAAAAAAAAAAAGAAGTTATTCACAAAGGTCGGGTTCTAAATCTTTTTCATTTAAAAATGTGTATAATGAGAATTTATGCAACAATAACTATAATGAACCAGCTTGTGAAATAACTTGTCCATCTCAGGTTGAAGATTGAACACTATTCTGACCTGAAAGACAGCATCGACTTCTGATCATCCCCATATAAAGACACACTGATATTTTGTAAATCTTTGGAATCACTGAAAACAATTGTTCTTTCTGCTTATGATTTGTGAGATGATGACTGGATCAAAGAAGTTATTCTTGAGCTTTACACTAGATTACTCAATGCCTTCAAAGAAACCAAGACACTTCTATGGCCCACCAAATCTAGTGACGTTCCTTATCCACTATAGGAAATTCCTGCTTATGCTCTCCAATCTGTATTTACCCTAATGTGTGGTAAGAGGGACCTGTCAGATCGAGAATGAATATTAATACTATCAGTTAGTCAAGATATGTGTAAAGCAGCAACAGGTGGAAAGTGGAAGATGAAAAAGCATATCCTGCTATGTATGACACTCCGCCATCTCTTCAAATCTAAAAAATTAACTACTTCCCTAAACAAACTAGGTAATTATGAGTCCTATGCTTTTTCTCTTGAATTGGAAACTGTCCTGGCATATATATGGTTGAAAGTGCTTCAGTAATCAGTAATAGTGATGCGGTTAAGGATCAACCTGAAGGAACAGTGTTTCATGGCTACTGATACAACTTTGATCAGCTCGTGTCTGATGTTTATGGAACTGGATCAGTTCAAAGCACAGTTAGAATCTACATGGAAGAATTTGGATTCTGTAAAAATGATGGCCTGAAATTAGTGCCTCGCATGACTGAACCCATTCCTGAGAAGATTCAAAAGTCCAGTTCAAGAGTTTCCACCATACTACCAGAGAAAACGACCTGAAGAACCAACCCTCATAAAGCCCTCAAACTGTGCTGAAAATTACAGTATCAAGATTCTGATTTTATTTTCTACTGCTTGTCATATGCCCTTTGAAGGTCAATTTATCCCTACTATATTGGGATCTGAGTCTAGTAGGCTACTGCCAATACTCCAAACCTCCTACCAGCAGGAAGGGGGGAGCCCCCCCTGCCGGCGGGAAGGGGGAACCCCGTCCTTCCAGCGGGAAGCGGGAAGCCCCGCTCTGCCAGCGGGAAGGGTTAGCCCCGACCTACCAGCAGGAAGGGGGAAGCCCCACCCTGCCAGCAGGAAGGGGGAGCCCCGCCCTGCCAGCAGAAAGGGGGAAGCCCCGCCCTGCCAGCAGGAAGGGGGAAGCCCCCCCCTACCAGCGGGAAGGGGGAAGCCCTGCCCTGCCAGCAGGAAGGGGGAAGCCCCGCC
>NC_090745.1:90374144-90414144 GCF_036898095.1 Palaemon carinicauda
TTATATGATTATCCCCATTTAAAACAATATATTGAAATATTGGTATTATTATTAATTAAACCCATTTAAAACAATATGTTGAAACATTGGAATTATGATTAATTAAACCAATCTAAAACAATAGATTGAAATATTTGTATCGCCTATATAGATTTTAATGATATTTTCCTGATAATAACAGTATTTTCAGAGGTAAGCTATAGAATAAAGACTAGCACCACATGACATTTTAGCGTTGATCCTCTGTGACGATGATTTGATACGGTGCTGATTAGACATCCCCTTTCTTTTCTTCCTTGGCTGCATTTGCTGAGGTTCATTTAACAAGGCCATTCAATGCAGTCTTCCCATAGATAATTATGTTTGCTGTAGTTCCGGTTGGCTTTTTCCAAATATCATCAGAAAAGTTCGACAAGCTGATTCATTCTGCCCTTAAAGAAAAATGCTCTTAAATTTGGTCAAAGCAGTTTGTATTTGTCAAGTTTTGTGCAAAAGCTGCATTTGTAGGGAATATAAAATAAGCATGTTAGTCAAATACTTTTTTTACATTATGATAATTTTTACTCATAATATATTTAGTTTTAGGACAGCTTAGTTTTATGCAAATGGTTCCAATGTTATACATTTTGGGCATTTATAATGTTAGTTCTGATTTTATAATGAACTTGATTATTTTTTCCCATAAAAAAATCTTTAAAGAATATGCGATGGTCTGCCGCCGTAATATGGAATAGATATTCGATTTTTAACTTATAGTAAAAGAAGAGACCCATCCACAGGAAGTTGGATGCACGGGTAAATGCTTAAATGGCTCTCTCCAAATACACACACACGCACACACAGTTTTAGAAAGACAGATTGTGTAACAAAATGTCTGGGAATTACAAAAAAGAAATTAGAGTACCTATGAAGTTGAGGATCTCATTGTAAACGTGAATAAGCTAAACACGAAAGGGGGCGTAGAATGTATGAGAATAATAGAAGAAAATGGAAAGAGTGATAATGGGGAAGAGGGGCCAAAGATTCATTCATCAGCAAGCTGTCCTGACGATGAATTAAGGGGCAAGCGTTGGATCATGACGAACAGGAAGAACCAAAAGAGGGGAAATGGTGGAGGATAATAAATGATGGGTGATAGGAATAGGAGGCCATGTTTATAGAGATGTGCTCAAGGCATCACGATGATGAGGAAGAAGCTCTCGAGAGTCACGACCAGATGCAATCATATCAATGATACTGAAAGCTATCGATTAATAGGTGTAAAGATTCAGATTGCATTGATCCTTCCAGTTTTATGTTCAACTCTCTCTCTCTCTCTCTCTCTCTCTCTCTCTCTCTCTCTCTCTCTCTCTCTCTCTCTCTCTCTGTATGAATATAAGAGTGACTGAAGTAAACTAATGAATCTTGTATTCGTAAAACAAGATAATAGCAAAAAGAAGAATAATGGGGCATTTTTTTAATAGAAATAAAATAAAAGTTTAATGTCCCATGAAAATATGTCAATAAAGCGGGAAGCCACACAAATATACCTTTTAACGTTTTTGGAATGGGGGCCCCGGGTTCCAGAGCTGCAAAAAAATGAATTTCCATAGGATGTTTATTAAAGTCGAGCGTTGAACGGCGGTAATGCGAGGTGCAGGATGAGAAGGAAAACGGTCTTGAAATTGGAAGTTTGGGCTGGAAAGGAAAACGCTGCTGGCCCTGGAAAGCAACAGAAAACGTGAACGGGCGGCAGAGGTACCATCCATCAAGCGGTTGTCCTAAGGATCAATTAACGACAAGCGGTGGATCATGATGGGAATTTGAGGGGACACGGGGAAATGGAGGCTCCATGGAATCACATGGGGTCTTTTGGTGAGAGAGAGAGAGAGAGAGAGAGAGAGAGAGAGAGAGAGAGAGAGAGAGAGAGAGAGAGAGAGAGAGAGAGAGAATGTGTCCTTGTTAGGACGACTACCACTGGAAGACCACTCGCGTGCACCACATGTGTCTTTAAGGGAATTGGGAGTTACATTGCGGGAACAGCTGGGGGAGTCGTCTTGATTGTGCCAAATCTGACGAAGAGTTACTGTGACGTGATCTGTTAATGATAGTATTTGCCATAGGTCTTTTTTTCTCTTGAGAATGTGACTGATGATTGAGTCATCATGTAAGTTTAAAATTAAATAAAAAGTTTTAATCTTAGTTTTCGTCACAAATAGTGCATTGTTTCTATGCAAGCACAGGCGTAAACTTGCACACGCTTGTATACATACATACATACATACATACATACATACATACATCAACAGAAACAAATGCAGCCGTTTCTAGACTAATTAAAGAAAGGCCTCAGACATATATATATATATATATATATATATATATATATATATATATATATATATATGTATATGTATATATACACATTATATATATATATATATATATATATATATATATATATATATATATATATATATATATATATATGAACTTTTAGCTGTTATTTTTATCTACTGAAACTGGCAATTCAACAATTATAAATTTTAAAAGAGCACAGGAAATGGCGCCTTGCATCATGTCTTGTATGAATATTCCTTCTCGTAATATATCATCCTCGTCCCAGTTTTCTGTGTGACAAATTGTGTGAAAAATTAAAAGGGATCGACGATATATGATACAAAGTGTTTTTCTCTAACTTTTGTTTTTCCTATTTTCTTTTTACCGATTTTTTCTATGATAATAATCCTCATTCGCCTTTTCTATCCCTCGTTCATGCGTCTTTAATTGAATCCTTTTCCCATTTATTTTCATTATATATATATTCATAATTCATCTTTCTACTGATATCTACTTGCTATAGCTCAGTTTTATTGCTTATATTAGGGTATATTTAATTCAATAACTAGCAGAAATGTTTTTTTTTTTAGTCTATGTTAACAACGAACCTCTTAGAAATCGAATGCAAATTATATTCCTGTGAATATTCCGTTGCCAGGATCATTATGAAGTCAATCAATCAGTCGTATAATTTTGCTCATTTTTCCATATATCTTCCTCATTGGGATTTCCATTTTTCTTTGGGGCTCACCCCCCCCCCCCATTCTCCGTTTTAGTAGTTACGTCTCCCTTATTCCTTCCCCCTTCCTTTCTCCTTTTACAGCCCCCTCCCCCATTTTCATCTCTACCCCCAGCCTCCCCCGCCAAACATAGAGCGCTGAAGAAGACTAATGGAGTGGCGAGCGGACGAAAGAACAATTCGGGTCTCTTGAAAAGATTCCAATTGATTAATCTTTTCCGCTGGTATGTTTTCTATTGGACTGATTTTGTCTAGGCTCAGATAATTAATCTCCAGTTCTGCTTTTAACATATACAGTAAACAGAGAGAGAGAGAGAGAGAGAGAGAGAGAGAGAGAGAGAGAGAGAGAGAGAGAGAGAGAGAGAGAGAGAGAGAGAATGACAAATGGTCATAAGGTTTTCCCTTTTTTCCCTAAGAAGAGACTTGCGATTTTAAAGAGGCTGTTTGGATAGAGTTCTATATTTTATCTTGGCATGAACTCTGCTTAGAAAGTTTCTTCTGAAATTTGACTCTCATTCACATTATGTTTTTGTAGGGAAGTTTTGCATGGGAAAAAGCAATGTAATTGATGAACTCATGGGTAAATGGTGGCAATATAGATATGGATAATAACTTTGCCATTATGTTAATGTTGCTCTGGTGTGGAGTAATGATGATGATTAGTGATGGTATACTGTAGATATTTTTTATATTTCATGTGACGAAGGCTCGACGAATAAGTTTTTCATTCTGGTGAACGAGAATTACATGTTATTTATACTTGAATTGTTTATTATTAATAAAGATAACATTGTACGCACAAGAACACTTCTTAAAATGCATTGTGAATTTTCCCAATTATAACAGTATAACTGAACTGTTGTCTTTTATATAATATTTCTCATTATAAAAATGGATATATATTATATTATAAGATTTTACGAGTATGTACTTGTAAGTAATTCTAAATACGTAATTTTTTCTTGAGTAGTTTATTTTAGTTTATTATATTAGCCATGTTTTTGTTCTCCCTTTTGTTTATATATATGGTTTCCTGTAAATCTATAATCATAACCACCAGGCATTTAACTTCTCTTGGGCTTTGTGAAAGCTGCCAATATCAGTACTATGAAAGGTAATGATTGGTTTCTTTTGTTATTTTTGAAAATAGGTACTTTGGGTATTTGCAAACATTTTTGTTACCTTTCTCGAAACTGGGTTATTATTTCTTCACACCATTAAAAGCATTACTCTCCCCCTATATAATAAAGGGCAACTTCTCTGGTGATATAAATATATTTTACCTATTACACTCAGCGGCATTGACAGTCGTATGACTACTCTGTCTCTCCCCGTCATTCGGATAGGCGAGGGACAGGATTATCTTACCCTGGTGTGAGGTGGGACCCCAAGAGGTATAGCCTCTACATTCGGAGACCACAATCTCCCACAGATTGCCGAAACTGCAGGGTTGTAGTTAAGAAAGCGGGAGGGGAGGGGAAGCTTTGAATTTCATTATAGTATTTAAATATTTAGCCGTTATTTTTGATGGCTCGGGTACATTAGTATCATTAATTTCGCCCAAGAATCTTTTTGTTTTCCTCCTTCCAGTTTATTTCTCGCTCCTTTCCTCTCCACGCTCGAAGAACTTTATTCGAGTGAAGATCCGGTTAGTTCTTGTGGGTGGATGGCCTTCATTCCGCAGCCTCATTCTTGTTTCAGAGTCTTGAGGAAGTACCGCGAAGGAAGCCAAGTGCAACTCCCTTCTTCGCTTCCGGGAGAAGGCGGTGGTCAGTTTATGGGCGGCGTGGGTGATGGAGCTCGTGTCCGGAGTAGCCTACCCGCAAGAGTAACCTCTCTCTCTCTCTCTCTCTCTCTCTCTCTCTCTCTCTCTCTCTCTCTCTCTCTCTCTCTCTCTCTCTCTCTCTCTCGAGTTTTTATGAAGGGGGCTACAGATCGGGATTTGAGGAGTATTTTTATTTTTCTATTGCGTTTCCAAAACCAAAACTTAGCTGACATTATAATGAAATGCCATAGCCCACATGAGACGAAAGAAAATTATATCATTTTCTTACATAAAGATTCAGCATATCATGAAGCTGATACTTAACTAATAGTTGTCTAAATTTACATAAGCTGCAATCTACGTCACCGAAGCCGTCCTGTTAAAGGAAAAAAAAATTCAAGGAAAGACGTAAAAAAATGTAATCAACCCTGACGACGGTTGACAATTTAAGCGCATACTTAAATAAGTCTATTGAAAATAGCTTGTCGAGGTTAATGCACGTGGGACCTGTGTGGTGTGTACGCAATGGATCGGGGTTGGGTGTGTTAAGGGTCTCTGGATATGGGTTTATGGGGATAGCTGGCAGAGGGGATGGAAAAGAGAATTTGAGGGGAAAAACAGAGAATGTGGAATTTTCCAAATCGAGGGGTCACTCGCCTATTCTTATAATCACTTTTGTGGGATTGTATAGGAAGTGGTTACCTCTTACCTTTTTCCAAGACCCACCGATATTGTTCTATTTTGAATATTTTTAATTCATAAGTATAAAGGACATATCCAGTTTTTACTTTATACTCTCACATGGTTTTGAAAATTTAACTAAGTTGAATTTTCTTTGAGAGGGGACGTTTTAGATAATTTTTTTTTTTTAATTTGAGACCGATGTTATCATAATCAGAAATTTTTTTATTGTAATTTTTCATATTATGGCCTTTTTCCTCTTTTCCATCTGAAAGGTTGAACCATATTTCATCGTATAACTTCACCTGTTAATTTTAAGAAAAAAATATATAAGAACCAGCTACGCAAATCATTGTCTACGCTAATAGATAACATTTGAAATTGTTTACATCGTCAAAATGTGTAAGATTATTCATTTATGATTATTCAATCATCATTCGAAGAAATGTTGACGAACTCTTCATAATGTTGTAGAATATATTAGAGCAAAGAATAAAGTAAAAAAAAAAATATCTTACTTTATTGTGATACTTTTTTGATATTCATGTATCAATATGTTTAGATATTTAAATAGATAATAACATTGCCTGTTTTTGTAATCGACAATGTATTATTATTATTATTATTATTATTATTATTATTATTATTATTATTATTATTATTATTATTATTATTATTGTTGTTGTTGTTGTTGTTGCTGTTGTTGAAGAAGCTCCATATAAAACAATTGATTGTTTGAAGTACGTTCATCGCGAAGCAAAGTTGTTGCAGGAGTTCCGTAAAAAAACAAACACTAGTTTTTGGAATAAATATCTTCGATAGAGAAAAATAAACAGATTACGTATGTTCACCACATAATGCTTTACCTGATATCTATACCCACAAGTTTAAAGTGAATTCAGTAGTGTTCTCCTCGCAAAGATCTACTCATAATCATGTATTGTTTATAGAAAGAAGCAGAGTAATTGAAAAAAAAGTCTCTCTCTCTCTCTCTCTCTCTCTCTCTCTCTCTCTCTCTCTCTCTCTCTCTCTCTCTCTCTCTCTCTCTCTCTCTCTCTCTCTGTTATATTCATACTGTATATTTCAACATGCTTAAATCACGAATTCACAAGACTTACATGCTCACTGATGCTCTGTGTTTATTCGTGTTTTTTATAGCTGCATTAATGCGCATTTGTGTTTTGTCTTGCCCGTATGTTTACTATTTTTGTTAATGAACGGCAACAGACAGAAAGAACTGCTATGTAAGTAGCGCTTAATAAGCTCCATCGTAATAATCTGGAACCTTTCGATTGTTATTAATCGTAATCATACATTAAGAGAAAAATGATTGTGGCAAACACCCTTGAAAGTTCGGTAGGTGGACAGGGATCCAGAAAGATGGAAGGGGCCAAGATATCATACAGGGAACAGGGGAGATGGGACCACGGGGTTGGGGGTCGGTTATTGCAAGCAAAGACGTTGTCAAATGATAGCGTGCAGACATTTATTATGCATGGCTATCAGGCTATACAAAACGCGTGTGATACGCCCTTATGGCTTCGCCTTGTTAGGATATTTCGTTATTGAATCTGCACTGACTTATTATCATAATATTATGGTTTGATTATATCAATGTGAGACTGAGTCAATGTTTAGTCGAACTCGGGAGATTGACTGGTGAAAATAATCGTTGGTAGATGCATGTGTTTGTTTTCAGGCGATGTTATGGTTAATCCTTAAAATTATGATTTATTATTATTGCGGTTTTAAATTATTGTATAATTTGTTAATGAATTGCACATGCTGCATACATCATGCATTTCAAATGTTATCGGTAATAAGTTAAGAAAGCTTTTCTGCTATTAAGTTTTCATCAACTGAATTCAGGTAAAAGGTGATGAAATATAAGTGGAAGAACTAGGTCAATTGAATTAGTTTTTTATCTTCTTGGACCGAGTTAGATTCTGTGTTTTTTTTTTTCAAGGGAGTGGTGGCAATCGCCGAATATATACTTTTATGTTTTAAAAAAAATGTAAATGTTAAGGATTGATAAGATAAGCTATATGTGGAAAACATTTAAGATGGGCCTTTCACGATTTTGATAAGGAACGATCGTTTTGCTGTAAAACTGAAATTATGTGATAAAGGGAGATACTTGTCATTGCATTCTCGAATTGCAGATAGATATTCCAATGGCAGGTGAAAGATTCTTCTTTTGTAAGCAAAGGCAATAAACGGGATTTATAGGACCTAAGCAGATGTTCTTAACTTGGTGTGTCTACGGCATAACTGCTTTTTTCTATAAATTGCCTGATGAAATCCAAATGTAACTGTACCAGGGGATTTCGAAATGTGAACTTTAAATGCAAATGAGAGGAAAATGGTTCAAGCTCTTGTCATCAATTTTTGGTTAGCATTTATGGAGTAAGATGAATTGAAAGAATGGGAAAACTGAAGACATTCGAACGTTGTAAAAAAGTTATCGTACGTGAAACAGCATTATTTTCTGTTAAAGATAACTCGTTATATAGAAAGAAAGGGGACTTAGAACAGAGACAGAAAAAGAGCAACACGGGGATACGAGAGCAAACTAAGTAGAGAGTACTCTAACAGGACGTATAATGAGAATGACAGATAGATGGATATTAAGAATACCAGAATGGGTCCCTAGCGATCGTAAAAGAAGTATGGGAAGGAAGAGAAGACGATGAATTGATTAACTAAGAAAAATTAAAATAAAAGTAGGCTGTAGACTGGCATAGAAAAACTAAACATACGTGTGTGGAAGGATAGGTTTGATGCCTTTGTCCTGTAGTGGACTAGCAACGGTTGATATATATATATATATATATATATATATATATATATATATATATATATATATATATATATATATATATATATATATATATATATATATATATTCTTACGAAGCTGGTTTAGTATAACAGTATATATTTTATTTGTGTATTTAAGAGATGTATAGCCAGCTAGTATGGTGAGTTCCACTCATGTAGGTTTAAGTAATGTAGGTTAATTACATAAGACTTTCGTCATTTATTTCATTATATGTATCATTCAATGCAGTATATGTAAATTTACTTCATTTTCAAGAATTATCTTTTTATTTCACATATTTTGTTATGAAGTCTTATGTAAACTCGTTTAGGTATGCTGTATGACCCATACGAGGTATAAACACGCGGAATTATATCAGGATGCCTGAAAACTTTAAATCAATCAATCAATCAATCAACACGAGGAATTAAGTAATTTTTATGTTTCCACGTGGTTAGAACGTGCATGAAAGTTCTCGAAGTAGATTTACTCTTCTTTTTTTTTAATGTTTTGAGGAATAGGTGGGCGGAGTTAGCGGAGAGGGTTGCTTCTCAAGCAAGGTTTGTATCCCTTACTCAGTTTGCTATGTTGGAACCTCGCCTTTAGAGCCATACCCCCACGCCACTAGAATGATCTATTTGGAAAATTCTAGACGAATTAAGTCAATATATGTATAGACCCTAGGACTGCATAAGAGCCAAAGTTCGCAAGCGTTCTCTCCTCTCAAGTGTGTGTCCTCTCAAATGTGAATTAGTTTTTTACCCAATGTATATCACTTATAGTTTTGTTCTAATGCTAGTGAAATTTATTGAATGTTAAATCAAGTGTAGTGTGTTAATGTAAGTACTTTTTTTTAACATAAATTTTTTTAACTGGCCCTGTGAGATTTAGGTTAAACAGTGAAAAGTGTTTATTTTGCTTAACTGTTTGGTAACCTCATGTGATCCAAAAGACGTAAGCGTAAGTTACATTTATGTAAATTTCATTTAGTGTTTAATCATCAGATAGTTAAAGTGTTAACTATTTTCATTAATTATTAAAATTAAATTTTTTTATAAGTCAATTTCCAGTGAAGCAAGTGATTGTATAATTTTCATAAAGTAACATTTTCTTGTCTTAGTCTAAGGTTTTGTTCGAATTTAATATTTCAAGTGATTTATTTTTGGTGTTAATTCTTTTGTAGTGTTGTAACTTTTTATAGAATATATTTATTTTTGTAAAGAGTGTATTATTTCGATCACCAATATTTCCTACAGTGCTTTGCTCGTAATCCCTGTCTAAGAGTTTGTTTTTGAATAGTTCTTGTAAAGTTAAGTAATTACCCATTTTTGTTTTGAGTGTTATGTAAGAGACCTTGGATATTTAGTGTGTTTGTATATTGCCATCTGGGAGTTGCGTAATTTTCTCAGAGCTCGGATATTATTTTTCAAGTGTAACAGACCTATGTAATATAATCAGGTGAGTTTTGGAGCTCGAATTTGTGTAATTCGCCTGCCGAAATATATATATATATATATATATATATATATATATATATATATATATATATAATATATATATATATAATATATATATATATATATATATATATATATATATACAGAATATATATATATACAGTATATATATATATATATATATATATATATATATATATATACATATTTATATGATGTATTATATAAACGTGTAAGTGTATATTTTTACCAGCGTATCGTAGGGAGGAGAGGGCGAAAGACGAATTGGAATAGAAACCTTGATACCAAGGAAATGACAGAATACACTCAAAATATATATGGATTGCGCAATGTGTATGGGGGTGGCGGTGGGTTGAGGAGGCGCCGTTGTTGCTTTGACGCTCTGCCAATGAGCATACTATGCGTATTGAACTACCAATGTTTTGAAAGAATTCAAAATTGTGCTTCGTCCACAATTTCCTAGAAGTCATAATGTGCCAGTGACTTGTGCGTTGTTTTTCTCTTGAATCAACTTACGTTTGTTGTTGATTAGAATATTTTTAATTATAATGTTGTAATAAACAAGTTGCTATTTTACTGGTAAATTATTAAAGGTATTCAAAGTGATGGCTGAGTCAGTAGTTAAAGAAATTAAAAAGTACTTTGAGTTCATGGAAAATTGAATATCAAATATATTCTCTTATCCACATTTGGTGCAACGTAAGTAACATGTGTCTTAGGATTAAACGCAAAAGAAAATTATAGATTATATGCATGGATGGTCAAAATTGCTTGGAAAGGATGTCTATAATACTTGCATGGTTTTAATTTCCCTCAGGACACAAGATTACCTTCATATAATTTAATGTATTACTCGGTGCTCCTGGATATTTAGACAGGCTGTAGCGGAAAGAAGTCTGTAATTCGTAAAATAATAAATATCAAACATAAGACCACAAAATTATCATATTACAACTTGAGAGACGAATAGATGAATAAATAATGCAAATAAGTAAATAGAAAAAAAAAAGTGGGAAGGGGAGTGGAGAGGAAATGCTAACGAATGCGGCTTTGCAAAATAAATGAACAAGCGGACGAGAAGTAATAAAACTCCGGCCTGTCAAACTCTCTCACACACACAAAATGAGACTTGTCGAAGCATCTGAAGAAAAATTGCTCGAATATGCTTAATGTTGTTGGTGTTCCATTTGGAGGAATCCTCCGGGAGAAAAACTTTTCAAAATGGAAATTACAAAACATATTGGTTACATTTATTCGCATATTAGAGGGTGACTTGATTTTGTTCTTTTGTTGTTTTACTCGGTTGTTTATGATTTAGATAGTTGAGCTTTTCTTTTCCTTGGTTTTGCTATATAGATCTTGTATTCACGTGTCTGTATATTCTTATTGCAATACATATATACATTTATATATATGTAAATATATATTTTTATATATATATATGTAAATATACATATATATACACATATATATGTAAATATATATTTATATATATGTATATATACATATGTATACACACACACACACACACACACACATATATATATATATATATATATATATATATATATATTTATATATATATATATATACACTGTTATATACACATATCTCGGAACGCATTTAATAACAGACTTTCACCCACAAATCCATTCTAGTGTAAATGTATACCAACGTATACTAAGCTCATGAAAAAGGGCACGGGGCTTAGCAATCTTGCCCCTAAAGATTTGGAAGGTTGCCACAAGGTTGAATTCCTCGTGTTATATATATATATATATATATATATATATATATATATATATATATATATATATATATATATATATATACTGTATATATATGGTGTGTGTATGTGCATGTCTACCAATCAAGGAGGGTGGCAGGGTGGGACCACAAGGCTATACTGGCTCCAAATTTTCCTCATCAGTCGTTTCTTAGCGTTATTTATGACCATAAGGCTTTAAACGGAAGAAAATCGACATGTCAACTCGTTTGTAGTGAGCAATACTTATGTATGGGACAATGTTTTTTTCTGCATGGTAGGAGTCGGGAGAAGTCCGCCTGGAATTTAAATGTATAGTGTAGTTGCTGACCCTTTTCCAACATCTTCATAACTATGGTACACCTTTCTTGACAAACTTCACTTGATTTAAAGTCTATCAGTTGTTCATTCATAAGTAGCAGATGCAAGGAACCTGTTATTGGATGTATGCATAATATTCTATTATTATTATTATTATTATTATTATTATTATTATTATTATTATTATTATTATTATTATTATTATTATTATTATTATTATTATTACTTGCTAAGCTACAACCCTAGTTGGAAAAGCAGGATGCTATAATCTCGGGGGCCCCCAAAGGGAGAATAGCCCAGTGAGGAAAGGAAATAAGGAAAAATAAAATATTTTAAGAACAGTAACAACATTAAATTATAACTTTCATATATAAAATATAAAAAACTAAGATAGAATAGTATTCCCGAGTGTACCCTCAAGCAATAGAACTCTAACCCAAGACAGTGGAAGGCAATGGTAAGAGTCTATGGCACTACCCAAGACTAGAGAACAATGGTTTGAATTTGGAGTGTCCTCCTAGAATAGCTGCTAACCATAACTAAGGAGCCTCTTCTACCCTTACCAAGAGGAAAGTGGTCATTGAACAATTACAGTGCAGTAGTTAGCCCCATAGGTGAAGAAGAACCATATTTACAATGATCATGATTTAGGGTCCCCCTCTCAACCGAAGATGACATCAGGACGAGCTGCTGATGATTCAGCTGGTAGTAGATCTGTAAGCTATACCAAACCCCTATTCCTAGCTCACAAGTACAGTAAGACTGTAGGCATAAGTGAAAATCCTTGGTTCAGTATCCACTGCCCTTTGATTCTGCTTGTTCACTGATGTTCACTATCAGGAAATGCTTTCGTCTCAATGTCAAGGATTACATAGGGGGCTAATGATGTCCTTGCTTCCCAAGCATTGAACTGAAGGCATTACTCAAAGAGTGTTTGGAGCATCCTTTCTCTCTCTAGCTGTACTTATTTTTAGCCTTCTACTTCAGTCTTCATTTTTCCTTTTTGCTATTCAATTTCTTAACTTTTCTTCATACTGATATTTGAGGAAGAGCACAATTTAGTCGCTGTTTCCTCCTGATTATTAATTAGATCATAGATCCCATATGCAGTTTTTCGAAACACATTATTGAACATGCTGATCATTCATTAAACACCTTGAAGGTTACCTTTAAAAGTATTTATATATGTACATTGCTCTCTGATGAGTCCAACTGATATGCCTTGTTCTCTACCACAGGAATTTCTCTCCCTAACTTTACTCATTCTTCCATGATAGCTTCAGTTTTTAAATTAGCACTTGCAAGACTCTCTGAAGTGCAATTACGTATATCTTCCATGTTATTTATAGAAGCGCCTTTTGCCCTTGCTGTCTAGTTGATTTCCCTTGTCAGTGAAATGCTCCTTGACATTACTGAATGGTGTGAATTTACCATGGAGAATACCATCTATGTGAGATATCCAACTCACAGATTGATGCTTTTGCATGTCAACTCACCTACCACCGTTACTCTTGTTTCTTTATTTTCAACCACCAAAGTATAACTATGATTAAATTGCTATAACACATAGACAGCTTTGACTAATTCTGCAGTTCAGCTACAAAAGATAGAGTTTTAATTGATGATTAGCTTTATAGTTAATGCAAGAGAAATTGTTCCCCTGTGGAATGCGAAACTACTAGAATGTTGATCACAATTTATTGAAAATTAATCATACGGATCTAACTAATGTGATATGTGCATTTCTCCTTATAACAATCCAAAGTGGATTAACATAGACTGTACTATCTTCTTGTAAACTTCCTTAACTTATGAGACCCATTGAAGCTAGATAGTTTACATTAGTGTCCGTAACCTCAAGTTCCTTGTAAGCTAGTAAGGAAGGGTTTTGGGGAACGAATACGTCCAACTTCTGAGTCATGAGCAGCCATTCCTTGGTTCTATTTGGTCGTAGCTTTTAATAAAGTGGGGCTCGAATACTGTTTTTAAGTATGTAATATGGTTAATCTCATGGACATTGTCCTATCCTTTGCATCTCCCACTCATTACCAACCTTTATATGAGATTTTTTTAAATTCCTCCATGACCCTTCAGTAAGCAGTTCATTTGGTGTGCACTTTCTAATATTAATGAAAACTGATACTGAAAATTACCTTGTTGATACTGTATATTGCCTAAAAACACCGCTTCCCAACCATCAGTAGAGCAGGAAGATGAGGATCTTTAATATGAAAGCTGCAATTTATATTAATGCGTTCCTTATTTTTATTTCTTTTATGTATTTAACATATGTTAACCTTTAATGTAATCCACTCAATCAATTTCTTATAGAAAATTATGCCAAAAAATGTAGTTATTCGTCTTTTTACGTTGTTTAGCTCCAATCTTAAGTCGATTATGGATTTTGAGAAAATCCAAGATAGCTGTTAGAATGGCCACCAACAGATCCATTCGACACAATTTTGCAATGGGAACATCAACATTCATTAATTAGTAGTCTGAGGTTTATAATGTCCAAGTCAGACAAATAAGCCTAGAGAGTGTATATTGTATACACACGCACACGCACACACACATACACACACACACATATATATATATATATATATATATATATATATATATATATATATATATATGTGTGTGTGTGTCCGTGTGTATGTGCATATATAAGTGTGTGTGTTATATATATATGTATATATATATATATATATATATATATATATATATTATTTATATATATACATACATATATATATATATATATATATACATATATATGTATATATATACATACATATTTATATATATACATATATATATGTATATATACATACATATACATATATATAGGTCAGACAAATAAGCCTAGAGGGTGTATATGTATATTCACACATACACACACACACACACACACACACACACACACATATATATATATATATATATATGTGTGTGTCTGTGTGTATGTGTATATATGTAAGTGTGTGTGTGTGTGTCTGTGTGTATGTGTATATATGTAAGTGTGTGTTACCTGTATATATATATATATGTATATATATATATATATATATATATATATATAGATATATATATATAGATATAGATATATATATATATATATATATGTATATATATATATATGATATATGATATATATATATATATATATATATATATATATATATATATGTGTGTGTGTGTGTGTGTGTGTGTGTGTGAATAAATTGTTATTTGCAATATATTGTCATTCTCCCAGTCAATAGTGATTTTATATTAAGAAATTTATTTTTGCATTCCTTTCTCCTTTTTTTATGTTTAGCTATCGTCATCCTAAATCTAGTACGTGTTATCCTTAGCTTAACCCCACATTACCTATCTAACAAAAACCGGTATGTCTTTCGTTCCCAGCATACTTGCTGGAGAAATCGTCTTGACCCACTTGCCAGAGATTCGTGGAACGTATCCCTTTTTAGCTATTATTTTACTGGTAGTAAAAATCACATATCGGCTTCTTAATCATCCGTTAAGTGTTTAAGATGCTTCGTTTCTCATGTCGCTCCCGAGGAGTGGTTTTGGTTTGATTTTATTATTATATTTGGGGGAAAACGTTTTGGGTATACCATATATCCTGTGAATGCGGTAGGACTTGCACAATCTCTAGATTTCTTGCAATTGGTTTTAAGGGCTGTGTTTTTTGTTACATATTCGTCTATAATAGAAATGGCTTTATCTACTCCTCAAATGAATCATATTGTGGGCCGTATATATTTATATCTTTAATGTTATTGTGTTTTTGAGAAATATGTGTATGTTGAAATCTGCATTATGTCAGGGAGATGCATGCCTTCTTGCTGTAGTGAAATCGAATTATATGTAATATTACGACTAGCGAATTACGTAAATTCCCGAGCTCCAAAACTTACCTGCTTTATATTTCATAATCTGATACACAAGAGAAAACCTCTGAGCTCTAAGAATAATACTCAACTCCCAAACGATAACATATATATATATATATATATATATATATATATATATATATATATATATATATATATATATATATATATATGCACATATATATGAATACTGAATATCTAAAAGGTCTCTTTACTTTACACTCAAAACAAAACTAGGTGATTACTTTACTTTTAACCGGAACTTTTCTTAAATCAACCTCTTACTTCGGTTCTAAGTCAGGGGATACGAGCAAGTACTGAAATAAGTATTGATGATCATATTAATACACACTTTACATGAATAAATATATTCTATAAAAAAATAACAATTCAAAATTTAACAACAAAAATAAATCACTCAAAATTTGAATCTGAACTAAACCTTAGAGTTAAGACAAAATTGACACTAAGAATTATACAGTTACTTGTTTCACTAGAAATTAATATATGAAAAAAATTTAATTTTGACAGTTGATGAAAAAAGTTGACACTTTAACACTATAGTAAATAAACAATGATTACACTTACATATATGTAACTGTTACTCTTACGCCCTTAGGGCTCACACAAGGTTACCAAACGCTAAAGCAAAAATAAATACACTCGACTTTTTAACCAAATCGGGCCAGTCACAAAAATTTATTATATAAAATGTACTTGCATTAACACACTTTACTTTTAAATTCAACACTATACATGGTATACGTTGTAGAGAAATCATTATTCACGTTGGAGAGGAAACACTATGCACGTTGGAGAGGAAACACTATGCACATTGGAGAGGAAACACTATGCACGTTGGAGAGGAAACACTATGCACGTTGGAGAGGAAATATGTAGTGGCTTGATAGATGCTGGGGAGAAGACTGTCGGACGTTGGCTCTTTCTGAGGGTCAGGCTGGATATCTAGTTCCTATGCATTGTTAGGCACTATATATATCATCTAGAAACTTCTAGTTCGTTCCAGCAATGCATTTGATGCGTGTGCACATAGTTTGGGCGGGTTCTCACAATGTCAGGTTGCCAACTTGGCAGTATGGAAGTAGAGTACTATCGTCACTTGGCGAGGAAACACTCTCAGCTAACTCCGCCCACCTCATCTCGTAACATTGAAAAAAAAAAAGAGTAAACTTTAGTTTCATGCAGTTTCCAACCACGTGGAAATATGATGCAATCCTTTCATAAAGCGTATATTTCAACAAGATTATATATAAGGCTTCGTAACAAAACTACGTTAAATGAAAATTTAATTCTTTAAAAATAATATAAATTTAAGTATATGGAACTGAATGAAAATACAACTAAGTGAATGACGACAGTTTTATTTAATTTACATACATTTACTTAATCCTACATTAGTGGAACTCACCTTATGAGCTGGCTATACATCTCCTAAATACACACATGAAATACGTGAATAAAATAATCTACTTACATGTAAGACCAGCTTCGTAAGAGTATAGATTTGTTTATAGTGTCTTGGGGCAGTAGTGTCACGTCTTGAACGCACTCTTTGAATTATCCGTCGAAGGATAAAACGAATTATCTCCAGGATATAAAGGTTTCTTTTTTATTACTTCTTTTTTGTTGGGAGATGATAGATAGTTGATTTAACAACTTCATCATACGCCAAAAATATTTTCAGTTCTTTTTTCTCTAGTGAGCAATAAGATTCGCTTCAATAGTTCCACCAACAGGGTGTATAATGATCGAATTAAGATTAACCATGAGCTGGCTGCATTCATGGCAGTTATTGCGAGACGAGCAGTAATTGCAAACGAATGCTTGGCATATATGTATCAGGAAATTGAAATGCACCTCACATCCGGGTTATTAAGGATAATGGCGGATATGTTTTCATCCTCACGGACTAAAGGCACACTTGAATAAATAACTCATAAGTTGTAATAAATTATTTGGTAGTCAGATCTTTCGTTTAGATTATAATCCTATTTCTATCACATATGACATACGCACTTAAGGGAATAGATACACATTTAATTGCAATATACAATAATAAATTTATACAACACATCGGGATCAAACCCAAATCCTTTCGTCACTCACCCCTGAGTTCGTGGATTCGATCTCGATGTGAGATTATATGTATTAAATTACATACATGCATAAGTATACACATACTCTCCCTTATGAATACCTGTATCTATTACATATATACATATATATACATATATGTATATATATATATATATATATATATATATATATATATATATATGTGTGTGTGTGTGTGTTTGTGTATGCATGTACATGAGTATGTATCTCTCTCTCTCTCTCTCTCTCTCTCTCTCTCCTCTCTCTCTCTCTCTCTCTCTCTCTCTCTCTATATATATATATATATATATATATATATATATATATATATATATATATATATATATATATATATATATATAAAGAGAGAAAGAGAGAGAGAGAGAGAGAGAGAGAGAGAGAGAGAGAGAGAGAGAGAGAGAGAGAGAGAGAGAGAGAGAGAGAGAGAGAGAGAGAGAGAGAGATACATACTCATGTACAGTTAGAATCAAAAGAACGCAGACATCCGGGGGAAATCTTTCGTCAGATGTCTCTAGTGTTCCCATGACAAAACAGAAAAGGTGTTGCTCTTCTTACTACTACTATGAAATGGGCGAAACCCTCTCCAACCTTAACGAATCAAAGATAGCAAAGGGGTGTTTTTGCTATTAAAAGCTTTAAAATTTTACAAATCGAGTTGCCATATTTCATTCTGTTTTATCATTTGGCGTTTCGAATATCCACTGCAAATGCTGAATACACACATACACACACACACACACACACACATATATATATATATATATATATATATATATATATATACATATATATATGTGTGTGTGTGTATGTATGTATATATATACAGTATATATATATATATATATATATATATATATATATATATATATATATATATATATATTTATATATATATGTATGTATGTATGTATGTATGTATGTATATATGTATATATATCATGAATCCGCAAAATCATGTAGACATTATTGATCGCAGCTAAACAATTCCTTCCGTTAACAGCTACATTAGATTATTTCGACATTAGTCTTATTCAAGTCACCGATGAAAGAAAAGTACTTTCAGATATGGTTCGATGTCAAATAGTAATAAAAAAAAACACCAAACATGAGTTATGCCGGCCTAAATGACATTCAGAGAGAGAGAGAGAGAAAGAGAGAGAGAGAGAGATTCGGCCTGAATACATCTCTTTGATATATTTGTAGTACGTTGGTCAAAATTCCCCCGTAACTTTTTGAGTTAGGTTGGTGACAAACAAATAGAGAGAGGTGAAAACATGTCCTCCTAGCTGGAGGTAATAATAATAATAATAATAATAATAATAATAATAATAATAATAATAATAATAATAATAATAATAATAATTGGACTAAAACGTAAAATTTGAGAGCTGAATATTGGCCCGCGCACTGAGCCCTTTTATAATTTGGAATTGCAAGATATTTCTTTGGATTTATTAAACGTAACTAGTTCTTCTTACCTTCTAAATTCCTGGAATTTATCCGTTTATTCAAACCTACCGAAATCATGCAACCCTTCCAGAAACAACATTATTACTTCCATTCTTGCCTGTTTGTCTTTCAACAATTCCAACTCTTAGTGAGATAAACATTCACTTCACGAACATCATGGCTCTAGAGAATTGAACTTGTAATGTTTCTCAAGATGATATTTATTTTGAAATTGAGTTTTATGTAAGTTGGGGATATAAACTCGACGCTATATATATACACATATATACACACACACAAACATATATATATATATATATATATATATATATATATATATATATATATATGATAAATTTTGCCAGCGGAGGGGGGGGGAACCCCACCCTGCCAGCGGGAAAGGGGGATCCCCGCCCTGCAAGCGGGAAGGTGGGAGCCCTGCCCTTCCAGCGGGAAAGGGGGAGCCCCGCCCTGCCGATGGGAAGGGGGTAGCCCCACCCTGCCAGCGGAAAGGTGGGAGCCCCGCCCTGCCAGCGGAAAGGTGGGAGCCCCGCCGTGACAGCAGGAAGGGAGGAGCCCCGCCCTGTCAGTGGGTAGGGGAGCCCCGCCCTACCAGCAGGAAGGGGGAGCCCCGCCCTTCCAGCGGGATGGTGGGAGCCCCTCCCTGCCAGTGGGAAGTGGGGAGCCCCGCTCTGCCAGCGGGAAGGGGGGAGTCCCGCCCTGCCAGCGGGAAGGGGGGAAGCCCCTCCCTGCCAGCGGGAAGGGGGGAGCCCCGCCCTGCCAGCGGGAGGGGAGGAGCCCCGCCCTGCCAGCGGGAAGGGGGGAGCCCCGCCCTGCCAGCGGGAAGGGGGGAGCCCCGCCCTACCTGCGGGAAGGGGGGAGCCCCGCCCTGCCAGCGGGAAGGGGGGAGCCCCGCCCTGCCAGCGGGAAGGGGGAGACCCTCCGGGCTAGCAGGAGGGGGGGCCAGCCCCGCCCAGCCAACCATAGAGATTTACTGTATCTAGCTTATTTTTAAAAAAACATGAAGGGTGGAATGAGGAAAGCAGTCTTGAAGACTTCTGCTTTCTCTCTTTGAGGAAGAAGTCTTCAAGATTTTTGCTTTGAAGACTTCTTCCTTCTAAGAAGAAAGGGATCAACAAAAAGTGGAATCAGGAAGGCAATCATGAAAACAGAACAAGAATCTTGAAGACTTCTTCTTCCTCTCCATGAGGAAGAAGAAGTCTTCAAGATACTTGTTTTAAAGACTTCTTCTTCCTCATGGAGAGAAAGAAGAAGTCTTCAAGATTCTTGTTTTGAAGACTTCTTTCTTCTAAGAAGAAAGGGGTCAAAGACAATCAGGAAGGCAGTCATGAAAAGCAAAACAAGAATCTTGAAGACTTCTTCCTTCTCTCCATGAGGAAGAAGTCTTCAAGATTCTTGTTTTGAAGACTTCTTCTTCCTCATGGAGAGAAAGAAGAGGTCTTCAAGATTCTTGTTTTGAAGACATCTTTCTTCTAAGACGGAAGGGATCAATGACAAGTGGAATCAGGAAGGCAGTCATGAAAAGGAAAACCAGAATATTGAGGACTAATAACTGATATATTTGAAAGGATTTGGACTGTAAATACAGGAAGAAGAGGGAGACAGGAAGGAGAACAGGAGAAAAGAAATAAAGAAGTCTTCAAGATTCTTGTTTTGAAGACTTTTTTATTCTAAGAAGAAAGGGGTCAATGACAAGTGTAATTAGGATGGCAGTCGTGAAAAGCAAAACAAGAATCTTGAAGACTTCTTCCTTCCCTCCATGAGGAAGAAGAAGTCTTCAAGATTCTTGGTTTGAAGACTTCTTCTTCCTCATGGAGAGAAAGAAGAAGTCTTCAAGATTCTTGTTTTGAAGACTTCTTCTTCCTCATGGAGAGAAAGAAGAAGTCTTCAAGATTCTTTTTTTGAAGACATCTTTCTTCTCTGACGGAAGGGATCAACGACAAGTGGAATCAGGAAGGCAGTCATGAAAAACAAAACAAGAATCTTGAAGACTAATAACTGATTTATTTGAAAGGATTCGGACAGTAAATACAGGAAGAAGAGGGAGACAGGAAAGAGAACGGGAGAGAAGAAATAAAGAATCCGAAAAGGAGAACTAGTTATAAATTGTTGATCACTTTACGATTGTGCGGATTTGAAATGAGAAATATGGAATACCGATGCATTTTCAAATCGGATTCAAATTGTCATTCGTCTCGAACAGGATTGTTAGAAATGATAAAAAGATGGTTTTAATCGTTTTATTGATCAACCCAAATTTGCAAGATTTTATCACCAACTTGCCCCCGAGGCCATGAAAAGGAAACAAGATTTGGGTCATGCTGAAAATGCTTTGGTGAAAGAATTGTTGATTCTGCGACTTTGGAAGAAAACCAAAATACATCGTCTAAAAGGAATCACCGACAAGTGGATTCAGGAAGGCAGTTATGAAAAGCTAAACAAGAATCTTCAAGACTAATAATGGATTTATTTGAAAGGATTCGGACAGAAAATACAGGAAGAATAGGGAGACAGGAAGGAGAACGGGAGAGAAGAAATAAAGAATCCGAAAAGGAGAAATAGTTATTATTTGTTGATCATTTTACGATTGTGCGGATTTGAAATGAGAAAGTAAAGTCCATAATGTTGAAGATCCAAAAATAAAGATTGTGCAGAATAAGGCGGAACTACACAGAAGTAGAAAATATTGAAGAACCACAGAAAGCTAAAATTCTTCAATCTGAAGTAATTTTTTTTCCTCTAAAAGGAAGAACTTCTAAGGAGAGACACTCCAATTGGACGTCTTCCTGTTAGCACGTGCTTATAAGAAAAATAATTATCTAGGACCGACGAAGGAACGGGTTTGGTATCGGAGATTATTGTTTTACTGCGCCCCGGATTTGAACTTCGGGCTCCAGCTTCGATCGTCATTTTGTGTCAGACTCACCATCATCTGTCTGTCATCAATGTTCGTGTCATCCAACACAAGTAGCAGCTTTTAAAAGATACAACTAGCGCTCCGTTCCCCTTACGGGTTGCTAACACAAGGGGCCGTGATCTGCCCTGTATATAGGCGGGTCAATCTAAATCATCATCATCAGGAGAGGCAATTTGAGACTCGAGACCTCTTACGGTCATTATAAAAAGGATATTTTAATTGCAAAGGGATCAATGGTTCAATTGGGTTCCGTCGTTATGAAACGACTTCAAGATGTTTGTCAAAAGAAATTCGGCCAAGAAGCGCAACGGCAGGAGGAGAGGAACTGGCCAAACGAATACTCTGAGGAAAGAGTTTGTTGCCCTTCATCAGGACCCCTAAAAGATTGATACACAATCGGGACGTCAAAACGAAAGTTAGCTTACGGGAAGTAAAGGAACGGGGTACCTTCACACGCGCGCACACGTATATATATATATATATATATATATATATATATATATATATATATATATATATATGTGTGTGTGTGTGTGTGTGTGTGTGTGTGTGTGTGTGTGTGTGTTTGCTGGGTATTATTTTCTTACCTGTTACTATGTTGCTAATTTCTATGATAAATTAATTCATGGGGGAATAAAACATTATATTGGAATTCGTATAATTACGTTTAGATATAGCTGACCATAACAGACAGTAAGTAGAGTATTGAGAAACTAGGTCTTCCTCATTTCTTTTTTCCTATGGAATTAAGACACTCTTCATGGATGTTGATGCTTAAGGAGGCGTAAACCCAAATGCTATTTTTCCTTCGTTTTTTATAAAGACCACTGATTTCTTTGCTCTTAAGTTGTTTGTTATTTTCTTCAAGTTATCAAATTATATATATATATATATATATATATATATATATATATATGTATATATATATATATATATATATATATATATATATATATATATATATATATATATATTATAGTCACAAAAGGAGAACTGAGTTTGTGTTTTCATTTTTCCTTTCGTGGCTTTAATACTTAAATATCTTATGCTCATCGAGTGTTAGCTTATGTGATTTCCACACACACACACGCACATACACATACACACACAAGCATATATATATATATATATATATATATATATATATATATATATATATATATATATATATAATATATATATATGTATATATATATAAAATGATAAATTTAACACATTTAGACGTATTTTTCATATTTATATAAGCCTTATATTATACTCCCTTAATATCTGGATTCTCTCTATACCTCGGGATCAGAGAACCAAGGGGGAATCAACCCGAGATAATAGCTTCTGGTCGGCCGGGGAATCGAACCCTGGTCCGAGAAACTGGCCCGAAAATTGGTATTACACACTCACACACACACACACACACACACACACATATATATATATATATATATATATATATATATATATATATATATATATATATATATACAGTGTATATATATACAGTGTATATATATATATATATATATATATATATATATATATATATATATATGTATATATATAATGTGTGTGTGTTTTGTATTTACAGTGGATATTTGAGACGTCAAATGACAATAAAGAATTGAAATATGGCAACTTGATTTGTAACTTTTGTATGCTTTTGCTAACAAAGACATCCCTTTACTGTATTTGGTTCGCTAAGGTTGGAGAAGGCTCCGCCCATTTCGTAGTAGTAAGAAGAGCAACACCTTGTCTGTTTTGTCATGTGAACACTAGAGACATCTGATGAAAGATTTCCCCAGAGTGTCGGCGTTCTTTTGATTCTAACTGTACATGCATACACAAACACACACACACATATATATATATATATATATATAGAGAGAGAGAGAGAGAGAGAGAGAGAGAGAGAGAGAGAGAGAGAGAGAGAGAGAGAGAGAGAGAGAGAGAGTTTACAAAGAATACTGATTTTTTGCCGATATCTTTAGTTTCGGCACTGCCTTTAGATTAAGGTTTGGTCCCGCAAATAATTGCAGGTAGTAGGTTGGCCCGGGCACCAGCTGCTATAGAGTTATTGTGTCCTTTGACTAGCCAGACAGTACTACATTGGTTCTCCCTCTGGTTACGGCTTACACCTACACCGAATAGTCTTGCCTATTCTTTCTATTCATTGCACATCATCCTGTCCTCATACACCTAACAAGAATGAGATTTGCAAACATTTCTTCTTAGTTCAAGGGGTTAACTACTACACTGTAATTGTTCAGTGGCTACTTTCCTCTTGGCAAGGGTAGAAGAGAGACTTTAGCTATGGGAAGCAACTCTTCTAAGAGAAGGACACTCCAAAATCAAACCATTGTTCTCTAGCCTTGGGTAGTGCCACAGCCTCTGTATCATGGTCTTCCACTGTGTTGGGATAGAGTTCTCTTTCTTGAGGGTTCACTTGGGCACACTATCCTGTCTTGTTTCTCTTCCTCTTGTTATTTTGAAGTTTTTATAGTTTATATTTGAAAGATTTATTTTAATGTTATTCTTAAACTTCTCTTGTAGTTTTTTTCTTTATTTCCTTTCCGCACTGGGTTATTTTCCCTGTTGGAGAAACTATTTGAAAGATTTATTTTAATGTTATTGTTCTTAAACTTCTCTTGTAGTTTATTTCTTTATTTCCTTTCTTCACTGGGTTATTTTGCCTGTTGGAGCCCTTGGTCTTATAGCATCCTGCTTTTCCAACTAGGGTTGTAGCCTAGCTTATAATAATAATAATAATAATAATAATAATAATAATAATAATAATAATAATAATAAGAAGTATCATCATCATCATCATCCTCGTCATCATCACTACGAATGTAACAATGGACCAAGTGCTTATTGTACAAGACTAACAAGAATTATGAGAAAAGTTTGAATCCATTAAAAAAACTAAAGTTTAATATTGGAGTAAGTACCTATGATATTCACTCTCCTAAGTCAACTCGCTTATCTGATAGCTTGAGAGTGTGATATGACTGGGGAATGACTGTAGTCTAGTGTACGAGATGATTTCAAAAGAAAGAGATACATGAGAGAGAGTTTTTGCACAATTGTCAAACAAATGCTTCCCTCATTTCACTGCACTTGATATACTGATGTTCAGAAATTGTAATCCCCTCGTAAAAGGTTGTAACCTAAGTCTTCAAACACATATCAGCATTCATAACTTCATTGTCTACATTTTATGGTAACCATACAAGTGTAATTTGGTATAGGAGACTATAGTATGAGGGTACCAAGTCTGAAAAGCTAGAGGCAACTGTTCAAACAGGCTGATTCAGCCAAATGCCACCTGCACTCTATAGACAAGGTCATTTTCTAAGAGCAACCACGTACATCCTAACAGATTTCTCTCTTTTTCTTCCTTCTTGTAATCCCCAAGTAGGCATGTTCAAAATTCCATATAAGAAAAGTTATCACATTACCTACAGTGTTTTAAGTTTTTGTGGAGGTTTGTATGCGTGAATTAGAGTGAGTGATGGGTTATTGATATCTTATATATATTTTTTTGTATTACCCTAAAATCAAGTTGAGTGTTCTTATTTTTTTTTCAATATTTTATTTTGAGTAGAAATTTATGATAACATCTTTATATATATATATATATATATATATATATATATATATATATATATGTATATGTATATATATATATATATATATATATATATATATATATAGTAGAAATTCATAACATCTTTAGGTATGCATGTATATATATATATATATATATATATATATATATATATATATATATATATATATATATATATACACACCCACATATATATATATATATATATATATATATATATATATATATATATATATATATGTATACACACACACACACACACACATATATATATATATATATATATATATATGTATACACACACACACATATATATATATATATATATATATATATATATATATATATATATATATATATAGCTTGTATGTATATGTTTGTGGTTGTATATATATTTATATACAACAACAATAAATGCAGCATTTTCTAGTCCACTGCAGGACAATGACCTTAGACATGTCCATATTCATGTCTGGGGTTTGGTGAGTTTTCATCGCATGCTGGCCATTGCGGATTGGTGATGGTGAGAGCAAGCCTAGAAGAAGATTTTTGGAATTTAGATTGGGAAAATGTAGGAATTAACATCAATCGGGTAACAACCTAAGATTTGCAAGTGATGTAGTTCCATTTAGTGAATCATGGGAGAAATGTAAAAGATGATAAAAGATATGAATAGAGAAAGCAAAAATGTAAGACTTAAAAGGAATATGAGTAAAACTAATATAATGTTTAGTGAAGATGCAAAGAGACAATAAATAAGAGTTATTGACGAATCTCTCGAGATTGTTAATGAATATACGTACTTAAGTCAGACAGTAAGCAAAATGATATGAAAATTAAATAGCACTTTCTCTAAAAATAAAAGTATTCAATGAGATGATCCTACCAGCCTTAACTTATGCATTAGAAATTTTGAGCCTTACTTAAGCTTGAGAATATAAGCTAGTTTCATTTTAAAGACCTATGGAAAGAATAATGATGGGATTAACACTAAAAGACAGAAAAAGAACAATATGGATACGAGAGTAAACTAATGTAGAGGATATTCTAACAAGTAAGATGAAGAAATGGACATAGGCATAATATATAATGAGATAATGAGAATGACAGGTAATAGATGGAAAAAAATTACAGGCTAGGTCCCTAGAGATTGTAAACGAAGTAAGGGAAGGAAGAGAAGACGATGGTTTGGAGAGTTGAGAAAATTTGCGGGTATAGATGTCCATAGAAAGACCATAAACAGACGGGAGTAGAAGGACATGTATGAGGCCGTTGTCCTGCAGTAGACCATCAACTACACCCAAACATATATATATATATATGTATATATATATATATATATATATATATAGAATATATATATATATATATATATATATATATATATATATATATATATATATATATATATATATATATATATATATATATATATATATATATATATATATATATATAGTAACGTATTGATAACAATCCTTTTCATACAATACTACCCTGATCTTTTACAAACGATTCAAACATCTTTCTCAGCTTTGGGTATATTCTGCTACCTTTTTACTTCACCTGTTCTGAAACTTTCTTATTCTCTCATCTTACCATCATCACTTATATATACTCCAGATGATTATATAAAGCCTTTTATTATTTTCTTCGACCATTCACATAAGCATTTATTGCATCATATGAGTGGCTTTCTCATACCACAATTATCTTACTCTTTTTCGCATTTGCACTAAAATCTCTGTAATTGCCAATTCTTTTATCATCTTTTACTTTCTGTAGCTGTTCATCACTGTCTCCAATCCACCAGATATCATTAGCGAATATCAATAATTAATAATTCAAAGATTTTTATATTATGATTAGAGTAAAATTTACAATATTAAATCATTACTGTAACTTGAGAATATTCTTTTAAAGCTCCTATACTCATTAGATACTTCTTTCCAAACGTGTTTGGTAAACGCCCTTAGTCAAACTGGTTTGACATACACGCTTGCAAGACGATCTGATCAAACCTCTCAATTTTATATTGGCTGTTACAGACGGAATGTCTCCTAAAGCCCCCAGCGATGTCAGCTCCGATAAGTGAGATAAATATTGATTTTTTAACTCAAATTGCTGTAGGTTCTGCTGTAATTAAAATATCAGAAAAAATTTTCGCGTGTTGACTTTGGAAACATCAAAATTTTTATTGTATGTATGAACTTTGAAATGAGGAATTGATGAAGAACCATATCTGAACCTTTATGTCATTATTAGTCCACAGTTCAAGATACCAGACTTGGAAGCTCTTCATATACTGAAGTGGACACTATTTAAAATTGTTATTCCTCCAGCGAAAATATACTGAACTTTTCTATATATTGGCTTCTCCTCTTCGATTGAGGCCATCGGCGGGAGCTCTGTGCTAGTGTGCGAGGCGCCAGTTAGGTGATAAATGAGAGACGAGGTGAATGTAACTAAACTTTATTAAACAATTATCGAGTTTATATACAGTGACTTCCGAGGAAGAACGTCATAAATATTAAAACATGATAAAGCGTGTGCTAGCATAATAGCACCGATTGGTCTATTAACTGTATAGGGAAGAGCAAGTGATGAGATAAAGAATCAAAATCGTTACAATGTACGAGCGTGTATAAAACACGTGCGGTTCAGGGCTCCCTCATAAAAATGCCATACAAGTGAAATGGGGTGCCCTGCTCTTGGGAGTCGTATTGTAGGCGTGTCATCGTGCAGGAGGTATGCAGGTTTAAGTCAGTCAATGGAGACCCAGTCTACTTTGCTATGAATTTTCAGTAAGAACGCCTACGTTGTTCGACTCCCCACAAGGAAAGGTCCAGTGTAAGGGGCCATTTGTGGTGATTTGCTGGTGTTGTTGTTCAGGAAAACGTACGATGCCTTGTACAAATCTTTCGGTATGTGTTGCTTCGCTGGGGCCTTGTAAGTCTGGCAGCATGGTCGGAGTAAATTTTCCCACAACTTGATGTAGGCGCTGGAGATTGTTGGAGGAGGATGTAGACAAAAATAAATTGGACAGGGACAACCAACAGGTCGCCATATACCATTTCAGCTACCGAGACATCCAGGGTATATTTAGGAGTGATCCTTAGTCCCAGGAGGCCCCAGGAAAGCTGTGTAATCCAGTTGGAGTCTGCAGCAGAACATCAAAGCTGTTTTGAGGTTGTGATGAAAACGTTCAACTATTCCGTTGGCAGCAGAGTTGTAGGTGGTTGTCTGATGTAGAGTGACTTCTAGGAGATTCACTACTGATGTCCACAATTGAAAGATGAAAGTGGTACCCCTGTTAGAAGTGATATGCTCAGGGGTACAAAATCTTGCTATCTATCCTGAGAGTAAGGCAGATGTACATGAGGCAGACGTTGCAGTGTCCATGGGAATGGCTTGTGGCCGACGAGTGGAGCGGTCGATGGTAAACAAGTAACGATGTCCTTGTAATGTGGTTAGGGGCCAAACAACGTCGACAGGAATGTGGGCTAAGGGTGCTGAAGTTGAGGAAAGGTACCCACTCCTGTATTTGTGTGCCGATGTACTTGTGAAGTTTGGCAGGAAATACATGCACGGACCTAATCCTTAGCATCCTTAGTAATTCCATGATAATAAACTTCGTCGTCAGTAGGTGTGCAGTAGATCAGTGCGAGGGATGTGAAAGGCAATGAATGAAATTTAACACTTGTTAGCGCATGGGATCAGGCATCCATGGCAGAGGTCTACCTGTACTGACGTTACAGAGGAGGTTGGTGTTGGAGTGGTCGAGGGGGACAGCTTCCTAACGGAGGATTGTGTACGATGTCCTACATGCTTGGTATTCTGGATCATTTTGTTGGGATCCTGCCAAGGCATTGTAATCTAATCTCCAGATGAATGGCGGCCAATGTGTTTCTTGATAGGGCATCGGCAATGGGATTCATTTTCCCAGGGACGTGTTGAAGGGTGCAACTGTATCCAGCCATGGAAGAGAGGTGTCGGTGTTGACAGGCAGACCTGATATTGGACTGTTGAGTGAAAGCGTGTACCAGAGGGATGTGGTCCATGTGAATGACGAAGTGCGCACCTTCCAAGAAGTGGCAAAAGTTACAGACAGCCAAGTGCACTGCCAGTAATTCACGGTCGAAGGTAGAGTAGCCGGATTCCACCTCGGATAGTTTTCTATTGAAGAAGGCCAATCGATGGGGCAAGCCATTGACCACCTGTTCAAGTACTGCACCAATAACGACGTCACTGGCATTGGTGGAAAGGAGAGGTTCATGTTGCACAGGAAAAGTGAGAGCAGTAGCGGTTGTTGTTTGTTTTGCAGAAGGCCGCTTCTAGAAGGGGACCTTACTTCAGGTCCTTTGGCCTGGCCTTGAGGGAGGCGTAGAGAAGGGGAAGAGTAGCAGCAATGGCTGGAAGGAAATGGTGATAATAGTTTATCATGCCCAAGATTTTTTGCAGTGCTTTGACAGTTGAGGGCGTAGGGAAGTTCTGAATGGCTGCTACCTTTCTCAGGCAAGGGGTGGATTCCTTCAGGAGTGATATAGTGCCCTAAGAATGATACCTTGTTGCCGCCAAAGGTACACTTCTCATACCAGACTACAAGGCTGTTCTGTTGTAAGCGGTCGAGCACAATGCGTAGGTGATGAAGGTGTTCCTCTATAGAGGAAGAGAACACAAGTATGTTGTCCTTGTAACATACACAGGAGGGGAGGTCCCCTAAAATGCCATCCATGAGACGTTGAAAAATGGCCCCAGCATTACAAATGGCAAAACCGGAGTAATTGAAGGTGTATTTAATGAAGAGTGTGGTGATGGCAGTCTTGGGAATGTCTTCTGGGTTCATGGGCACATGATAATATCCCTTCACGAGGTTGAGCGGGGAGAAAACCGTCGCTTTGTGAAAGTACGAGGTCACATTGGCGATGTTTGGAAGGGGGTAGTGATCCAGTTCTGTTTGCATGTTCAAACATCTATAATCCCCACACGGATGCAATAATCCATCCTTCTTCAGGGCGATGTGTAAGGGTGACGATCATGAGCTGGAGGCCAATACGCAAAGGCCCGTTTCTTCCATTTCGATGAATGTTTTTTTTTTGTGGCCGCCAAACAAGCCGGTGCGAGACGCCCAAATCTGGCAAACGCTGGGGACCCTGTCACCTTGATATGGTGATAAATAATGTGTTTGGCGGGAACCGAGGGTGTTTGTCAAAGTTTTTGATGGAAGACTTTCGGGTATGATGTGAGGAGGTGAGCGTAGGCACCCTTTGGTCTGTATATGTGGAGAGCGAGGTCGAAGGGGTCGGGTTGAAGAGGTGTGGATGAGTAATAGTCTGCGTTGACTAGCTATTGGTGGGAGACATCGACAAGGAAGTAATAATGTGAGCGGAAAATCTCGCTGAGGATTAGCAATGTGATGTCAGCAACGAGAAACTTACAGTGATATTTGATGCCTCCAACTATAATGTGAGGTTTTCGTAACCATTGGTAGGGATCGCAGATCCGTTGGCAGCTACTAGATGGATGTCGGCAGATTTGGACAGACTATACCTTATCCTGACGAGTGGCATTGGCAGAAGAGAATGGCAAGCACCCATGTCTACCAAAAATCGCACGCTCGTACCTGCATCGTGTAAAAAGAAAAGATTAGGGACAGGGGAGGCCACCGCCACAAGCAATGGTCTACTTACACATATTTTGGCCACTGACAATATGTTCGAACATTTCTTCGCAGCAGCCCCTTAATTTAGAGTGGTAGTAGCATAACTGCCGCCGATGGGTGCCATTAAGTGGCTGTAGAGGTCGTTGGTTGGGGCATGAGTGAGTGGTGGGCACGTCACGGGATGGGCGTCTGTGTCCTAAAGCATTCGAGTCAGCTTCAGTCGATGTTGAATAGTTGTCTACTTCCTCAGGAACGTCACGGGATGGGCTTCTGTCTCCTAAAGCATTCAAGTCAGCTTCGGTCGATGTTGAATAGTTGTCCACTTCCTCAGGAACGTCACAGGATGGGCGTCTGTGTCCTAAAGCATTCGAGTCAGCTTTGGTTGATGTTGAATAGTTGTCCACTTCCTCAGGAGTTGAGTTGTTAATTTAGGTCTTGAAGGTGGTGAAGTGGCTGTTCATAGGGGCATCGACTTCGATCAGCTGGTTCTTCATGGGCAAAATTTTGACATCGGGGATGGCAGCGCGTACAGTTTCAGGCAGGCGCTGTACCCAAAGGGCACGAAGTAAATTCACTTCACGAGAAGAGCCGTCTGCAGCAGGTTGCATGCGAGCAATACTGGTCATTTCTATGAGGGTGAGCGAAGCTTTATGGTTCCCCAACAATAGTTGAGAGCTGAAAAAGTTTGGGTATGCGGGCGGCTGGCAATGGTGAGCACTGCTCCAGGAGTTATCTTTTGAGAGTGTCGTAAGCTATTGGGGTGTCCACGTGGTCGGAAAGCCAATATGATATTTTTGTAAAAGTTTCTTCGTGGATTGCTGTGAGAGCATAGCCTGCTTTGGACCTTGGCATAATGAAACCAGGTGGATGCCTCTGTACTGGCAAAGGGCAGTAGTTTCAGTAGAGTCAGTGTCGAAGGGCGGCATCCTCAAACAGGAACACACATCAGTGAAGGGGAAGGCGGGAGGGAGCTGGGCACTCCGGTAGTCGTCAGTTAGGTGATAACTGAGAGGCGAGGTGAAGGTAACTAAACTTTATTAAACAATCGTTGAGTTTATATACAGCGACTTCCGCGGAAGAACGTTACAAAAATTCAAACATTATAAAGCTTGTGCTAGCATGATAACACCGGTTGGTCTATAACTGTACAAGGAAGAGCGATTGATAAGATAAAAAATCAAAACCGTTACAGTGTACGAGCGTGTTTGAAACGCGTACAATACACTGGAGACGACACCACACGTGTGTTAATAGCCTATATGACAAACTAGTTGTAGCCTACACGTTCACATTAGTTTGAAAGTTCTAATTCATTTACTCAATATAAAAAAAAAAAAATTGGTTCTATTACGCTCAATTTTAATAAAAGGTTTTACAAAACGTTTTACGTGTGACGGTATATAGAATAAAAACGCGCAAAATTTCAACGTTTTTCGTCGGGTAATGCAAAACATGAATAATCATTTTAAATTGATAGTTTTCATTTTGTAAAAAAAGGCATTAGTTCATTCCGTCGTTATATTTTTTCCAACCAAATTAACTCCAATCATATTTTAGTATTTTCCTAGGAATTTGTGACTGATTAACTTAGCAAGATAGTGTTGCAACAATTAAAGTCATCGACTTGTTCTCTCCTACAAATTATTTACCTAGAAGAATTATGATAAAACTTATAGTTAGCAGGACCTAGGATAAGTGTAATCTTAACTCTTGACATATGAAGAACTTGTAAATTTCAAATCAAATTATAGAATACCTAAAGAAAAAATACCTAGTGCCTTGTGAGTCTTATGATATCATCGTCAAAGTCTTATATCCTTTGAAATGACAAGTTTTTGTGCGCTGAGCCTATTAGCAATATAATTCCTGCAGACTTGAAGATAATTTTCAGTCAGGCTGAAAAGCCTAAAATCGAGGGACCTGTTATCTCTCTCCCTCTCTTTCTCTCTCCCATTCTCTCTCCGGGCTGTGGGAGAGACAACCATCCATCTTCCTCCACTGTCCTGACAGCTTCGTTGAATTATTGCTCACAGGAATTCCATAACTCATTTGCCTAACGCGACACTCAGTGACGACTAGACGAAGAGCTTTCCAATGGGCCGCGTTATGAGATAGAGAAGGAACACGGGCTTGATTCTGGATGAGAGAGAGAGAGAGAGAGAGAGAGAGAGAGAGAGAGAGAGAGAGAGAGAGAGAGAGAGAGAGAGAGTCTTTATTTCTGGACATTGTCTTCTCTTCAATAAACGATCGAATCACCGAAGACTTGGATCCTTGGTGGAATGATTAAAAGCCAAGGATGGAGAGAGTATCATTAACAGATTAACCAATGAGGAGGTGGGGATTATTTTGTCATTAAAGACGTATTATCGGTAATAAAGGTGAGGAGAGAAGGGAGGAAGGTGCTGATGGATAGCTTTCCATACAGATTGTTTATTAAATAATAGTGATTTTACATGACCCATGAAAATTTAGTAACATTTTACATTTTATATATTTTAAAGGCACTGTAGTATCCTTTTGCCCTCATATAAAGGCACCACTGTATCTTTTCACCTTTATATAAAGGCACTACTGTAATCTTTTTCCCCTAATATGAAGGCACTATTGCATCCTTTTACATTTACATAAAGGCCCTTTTGTATCCTTTTAACTTTATATGAAACAAGTGGCGTATCCTTTTACCCTCGTGTAAAGGCACTATTGTATCCTTTTACCACTATATAAAAGCACGACTGTATCCTTTTACCCTTATGTAAAGGCACGATTGCATCCTTTTAACTTTATATAAAGGTGCTTTTGTCTACTTTTACCTTTATTTAAAACCACTGGCGTATTCTTTTACCCTCATGTAAAGTCATCATTGTACCCTTTTACCATTATAAAAGCACTTCTGTATCCTATTTCCCTTATATAAAGGCACGCTTGCATCCTTTTACCTTTATATAAAGGCACTGTTGTATCCTTTTACCCTAATATAAAGGTACTATTGTACTTTTACCCTTATATAAAGGTCCTGCTGTATCCTTTTATCCTTAAATAAAGGTACTGTAAAATCTTTTTACCCAGATATAAATGAACTGGTGTGTCATATTTACAATTATATAAAGTCACAGTAGCATCCTTTTACCTCTGTATAAATATTTTACTGTGTTCTTTAAACCTTAAAAAATGCACTATTGTATCTTTTTCCCCTTATATTAAAAGTACGTTCTTGTTTTATATCATCTCTACATTTCTTCCAGTACACCTTTTACTTTTTTCTAAACTACTTGCTCTGAAATAAAAAAAAAATTCTTTTCCTCTACTTTATTTATCATTTGTTTATTGCTACGACCTTATAATTTTTTTCTTTCCTAAACTGCAACTCGGATACTTTTCTTTCACCAAACCGTCCGCTGCTAAACTCTGCTGACCCAGTAACTCAATTTTCCATCCATCTTTTTGCTAACTGATATTTTTACTCCTTTTTTGTCAAATTTGATCGTATTAATTACATTATAACCTTGCGATGCATTAAACATAGCACGAATGCATGCCTTGAAATTTTCGCCATAAAAAAACTTGTATTCCTGATTTTATGCTTTTCTTTGGATACGAAATCCGGTGCTGTTCAACAGCATCTTCCTTCATCAAACATGCAATAAATAACATTAAATTTGTTAACATATTTCGTATAACTACCCAATCATACTTTGCCTGTAACTTATGAGTTGTTGCTTTTAACAAAATAATAAGTAATATGTTATTGCTGCCTTCGTGTATGCTTCTAATCGTGTTTCTTTACTCTGCTGATTTTGGCAGGGATTTATTCCTTTTTTATTCTGATTACCGTGAAGTTTCTTCCACCGACCATCCTTGACAAACAGTTAGATCACTATATTTTTTATGAATCACTTACCTATTTTTAGTTTACTGTACTTGACCGTCATCACGTCGTGGATGTTGAATTCTTTTAAGCCTATATGATACTCGTGATCCTGGAATCCATTTTTCACCTATTTTGGAGTAAATAAAGTCAACGGCCTGAGTTACAAAATCGTGACGATAGAGAAACTTTCAGTTTTATTTATAAAGATAGCATCATCACATTTTCATTTACTTCTTCCAATAACCGTGGTCTGCTAAATCATTTAGCTGAAATAACTGTTATCCCTCCGTCCATAGGATAAATTTTTACTGTAAATGAAAGAGCTGTGGATAAGCCTTCTGTGTAGATGTTGGAAACGACATATTTCATGGAAGTTTAAGGCACATGATACAGCAGTAGGGGGCAGTTGTGTAAGACTTCTATGGGACCACCCCAAGTTAGGGGAAACATGAGAGAGAGAGAGAGAGAGAGAGAGAGAGAGAGAGAGAGAGAGAGAGAGAGAGAGAGAGAGAGAGAGAGAGAGGCGTAGTTTTTGAGGTAGCAGAATTCTGTAAGCAAACATGTTTATTTTAAGCAAAATTAAACACAATATAATTTTAAACATGTAACACCTGTCTGAATGTCCATCCTATTATATCCCTATTTATTACTTTTAGCTCCTCTAGTAACACAAGATCTTCTGGAAGGTTGCTCGTAAACTAAAACAATTTTTCCCATAAGAAATAAAGTAATTAAAACACACTGTATTCCACACATCCATACATACACATATACAAAAATTTTTATAGGTTTTGTAATAGGATTTAGTGGAATAATACAATCCCTAACATCAGAAATGAACATAAATGAATAATTCTAAATAAAAATACAAATATTGACAAATTAACTCACACTTTACCTTTGAGGAGAATCAGAATCATGGCTGGTGTGAGGAAGACGAGAGAAGAGAAGCAAGGATTACAGGGTACTGCTTTAAGGGAGAATCTCTCTCCATGAGAACTTCTGGTAAAATATTGGGAATTCTCTCTCTTAAACGATGTTCACAATCTAACTGAATCGCTGAATCTATGCGTATTGAACACTTGGTCGTCTTTTTATGCACTCTTACGTTCAACTTTCACAAGAAACCTATCAAGAGACAACTGCCATTTCATTTTCTTTAAAGTCTTTTGAAAATGTAACATCACATTATTAGTAAATAGGTTTGCTGCTCATCCTGCCAAAGCTTTATCTAAGCGATGTATTTCTACAAAATTTTGTAGGGTTTCTTATACTCTTAACATCACCAAAATATAAGTGAAAATGAGAGGCTCGCCACTCTGGACGTTTTCGTCTTCATTTTGCTGCTGCTTATACAACTCTATCAGCTCCTGGGTCGTCAGCTGCTCCCTATGTTCGTTCAGGAGATCGTTGATGTCCTCATCCACCTCCTACCACATTCACAGTTTCATCATCAACTGCCTTCTGGATCTGCTCGAATCCCTCGAAACCGCGTTCAGCAACTCATTCAGGTTACAGTTTCTTTGACACAGAATTGAGCGTTCTGTTGGTGAACCCTACCCAGGCTTTATTAATATTTGGAGGCAGCTGAAGATGTGGAAATGTTCTTAACAAAACTCTCCTAGTCTGAGGGAAAGGATCGTCCCTTTTCTGACATTGAAGAATCATTGGAAAATTACCCTTGTGCATAGCTTCTTAATATTTAAGATATGCTGCTCCATGGGCTGAAGTACTGAAATGGTGTGAAAGTATACTGTCCATAAGAAACAAGGCTTGAAGTGCGAGTTTCACCTTCATGTGGTACTTGTCAACCTTAGGAAAAAAAACCTCATTGACCCGTTCTACAAACAAAATGTGAGTCGCCCAAGCTTTGTGTTTTGAAGTCTACATAGCTTTCAATTACTTCTGCACCTTGTGCATCCTAAAGATCCTGGGATTTTCCAAGTAGTACACCAAGAGAAGTTTGATTTTGCAATTCCCTCTAACATTAACACAGAATGGCAGGGTTAGACCCGTCTTTTATGGGTTTGAAACTGGTAATTACCTTTTCTTATGAATTAAAAAAGGTCCATTTAGGTATCATTTCCCAGAAAAAATCTGTGTTGTCTCAACTGAACACTTGCTGTAGTATTTCAGACTCAAAATCCAACAAACATTTTATATCTTACAAAAAATGCCTCTGCTGTCTTGATATCAGAGCCTGGATCCTTGCCATGTCACACAACACTATGGATACCAGTTCATCTCTTGAAATTTTCAAACCATTCACGGGTCACCATGAATGTTTATATTTCTTTGTCTGTTGATGTACCTTTCTCCTGTTTTATACAAGGTCAGCATGCAGTACTTTTGCTATTTCACAGTTAATGATCTAGGTAATCATATTTCCTGCTAGTTGTTTCTCATTGATCCAGATAAGGAGCAACGTTTCTACATGTTCATTGTTTTGTCAATGCCAGCACCCATTTAGCAACATCAGTTGCTTTGATATTCTTGAAGATCATACAAATTGATGATGTAGCACGGTTGTATATTTTTGCCACGTCTGCCACATGCGTACCTTGTTCATATCTCTCAATAATTTTTTTTCTTACCTCCATGGTAAGCATCCTCTGTCTTTCTCAATCATCTTAAGGGCCATTGCATAGGTAAAGGACACAATTATTCCTATACGAAAAAAAAAGTTCCAAAATAGTTTCCACAAAGGAAATACTAGATATGATGCTGCTACACGTGTTGCTTGGAGTGTGAAAGAATTATGATCTGAGCAAAATGGTGAATGCAAGCTAAAGCAAACCAAAATGGCAGAAAAATCTTGTGAATACTGCATGGTTTCCATGTGGGCCCCACATGAGTGATTTCTACGTATTGCATACTAGTCGTCGTTCAGATTGTCTGGCATATACATCCGAGCTGGGCTCTTTGACTCATGTTCTAGCCCCCAAAGCATGCTAGTATCGTTATACTTGCCCACGAAAATGTGTATACAGATGGAAAAGATTTGCTTGCAGGCTTTAAATGGCTTTTTAGTGCAGCAGCCAAAATTTATATACAAACTGAAAACTCCCAAAAATATGTGTATCAAAATGACAAATGACAAAGGAGAGAGAGGCATATACATCCGAGCTGGGGCTCTATGACTCATGTTCTAGCCCCCAAAGCATGCTAGTATTGTTAATACTTATCCAAAAAATATGCATACGGATGGAAAAGATTTGCTTGCAGACATACAATGCGCATAAACCAATTTGATGTGTATGCATGTATACTGATTTACTCGTGTTCAAAGTTACTCATAAGCTGAGGTACAACTACATATATATATATATATATATATATATGAATATATATATATATATATATATATATATATATATATATATATGTGTGTGTGTGTGTGTGTGCGTGCGTGCGCGCATATGTGTGCTTGCGTGTATTTTGATGATATCTTAATCCGTCATTAATACCTCACTAGCTGTAATGGCACTTGTCCTTTATAAACACAACCATGTCAATAACATTATACCTTATTTTTATCCGAGATGGATCTTTGCCAAGCAAGCCCAGTTTTTCTCTTTTACAGTAAATGGTTCTTCCATTTTGGGATTTAGGGATTTTCCTGAAAGCAATATTGATATTCATGAATTTATTTTTTGGCCTTTATATGGCTTTTTAGTACAGCATCCAAAATTTACATATAAACTGAAAACTCCCAAAAAATATATGTGTATCAAAATGATAAATGAGAAAGGAGAGAGAGGGAGAGAGAATTATTGTAATAAAAAACGGTAACGGAAGAAATGCATTTAAGACTTATAGAAACATTTATATCTGCAAAAAGAAAGAGGAATATTGGGAAGCCATATATACGTTTCCTCTCGGATGACATCGTAAACCTTTAATGCTTTCTTGGACACATGGCGAAAATCTCACTGGTCCTTATTTAACAATTTCGAAAGAGCAATTAATCTAGGGGAATTTGGAACAGCGGTTGATCCCTTTGGAGTCTTTATTTAAAGAATAGGTATCCATTGGGTTTACCTTTAGAAAATATATTTTTTATCTATTTATTGATTAGTAAAAATACATCACCTTACAATGAAATGGTTTCTTTTCTAGGGTTTCATGAACTTCCTTTTGTCCTTCGAAATTTCTGAATTACGAATGATATATAACTAAATATATTTTTATTGATAACTTAATCATATGTTTTAACTTTTTTCTAGATAAGTGTCTTTGATGATATTATAAGAGAGAGGTCTATCAAATGTGGAATTGCAAGTTTTTCGTCCATTTGATTTGCCTCCCAGAATACCACCGACAAACGATTTTATTCATAGTCATATTAAAGCCATATAAAAGCCTTCTTATCTTCTCAAATATTTCCAGTTATTATACCGAGTTGGTCATAAATTTCGATCGATTCTTTGGAGTTAATCTAAATTTACATGAATTTATTCAATAATCCAGTTATTAATTGCATAACTTGAAAGAACTATTTTTCGTGATTTTATTTCCTTTTCTGATTTAGAGAT
>NC_090745.1:90419144-90431644 GCF_036898095.1 Palaemon carinicauda
CACTTTACATTCAAGCCAACCATCTCCAAAGACTCCTACCACTCGACAACCCTTTTCCGTAACTCTTCCCTATTTTCAGCAGTAATCACCAATTAATTTGCATGTAGCAGCTTCCACAATTCTTTATTTATGTTATTACTTATGTCCTTTTTCTTTTCTTTTTTTACATCATTTTAACCACGACTTTATTCTTCCTCAAGCACCGAAGCATAATTTCTCTTGGTATTCTATCATAAGTCTTCTCTAGATCTACAAAAGCAACAAAAGAGCTTCTGGTTTCCCTCTAGCCCCTTTTCCTGTAGCTGCTTTACTATAAATTAGGCCTTCACAGTCACTCTCCTCTTCATGAATCCATTCAGGTGTTTCCCAAACTGTGCAATCTCTCTCAATCTCACATCTAGTACCCTCTCAAAAACTTCCAAGCCATGATCTGTTACTTTAATTCCCCTGTAGTTACCATATTTCATGACATCATCTTTCTGCTTAAATATACTGTAGATACCATTAGACTCTCCTCCCAGTCATAAGGACTAAATTCCTCCTCCCATAATGTGAAAGGCACCAAATGCCTTGGGGTATGGTGTTTAGCCTACATCCCCATGCCCTCAATTGGCGTCATGGTCTCTTGACATTTTACAAACTGAGAGATGTCAAGTCAGAGATTTCTCAGAGGCAACAGCTTCTCCTTTGACGATTTGCAGTCTCTCTCTTGTATAGGAGTTGTACATTATTATTATTATTATCATTATTATTATTATTATTATTATTATTATTATTATTATTATTATTATTATTATTATTATTATTATTATTATTATTATTATTGAAAAATAAAATATTATAAGAATAGTAACAAATGCACAAGTACAGAATGTACCTAAATATCCTTATGTAGCACTGTCTAGCTCTCACAGGAGTCTTGTAAAGGTAGGTCAGCATGTCTGACTTGTCAGGGGACCTCATTTTCCATAGTATTACTTTATGAAATTGGGATAGGGTACCTCTACCTTCATCTTCTGCAGTTTGCCATAGTGTAAGACTCTTAATTGGGGCCACCCCAGCATTTGAAGGACTTTGGCAATTATGTTGTGCTTCCTCCACATAGAAATAACCTCTTCAGACGAGTAGGCTTCGGATTTCACTGCAGATACAGACTTCTTCCCTAACTTCTTAGCAGATGTGAGTGGTGAATAACCAATCCAGTTGGTCTTCACAATAGCCACATTTCTATTGTAACCATACTGTTCTTTGAGGTACTATACTAAGCCAATACACATAAACCAGGCATCTGCATAAATGACAGACTGTTTTGGTTTCTTCAGGGTCTTAAGAAGGGTTGGGTGACTAGAGAAAGTGGTTTCATGGCTGAAACCATCAATGCTTCTCTTGCAAAACAGATTGAACCCCCGCTGGTCAGACTTATTTGGCATGTACTGTTGTAAAAATCCACCCTGATCCACTTATGTGCTACCATGGATTCATCCACTGACTGTGCTGAAGTCTCAGCCACCTTCAAAAACTTCCTTTTGGCTGAATCTTGAAGAATCCATCTATGGTGGTCCGTGCATTTTCATTATTGTTGAAATGTATAAGAGACCGCTTGAGCTGTACCCTTTATGAGGACATCACCTCCGCAATCAGCAATATATGAGCTTATTATGACCAGTAATTCTCTATACAAGGCATCTGGATCACGCTCCTTTAAATGTTGATATCAGTGTAGATTGTAGTGCTAACATCCTTCTGCTCAGCATAGAGATATTGCCTAGTATACAGTGTCCTCTACAACAGCCAGCATGAGCATGTCCTAGAAGTACTCAAAAGGGGAGCGAATATCTGTCATGGTGGGTTAGACCATAGTAGGCAGGTCCTGAGAAATTATTTCTTCGTAACTCCACACTTGTCTTTTTATCTTAGTGGCTGTACTCCTAGCACTCTTCGTTGTTAGTGCTTGATCATTCTTGTCCTCGGACAGGGTCTCACGTTCTGGGAATACCTGGGAACTTACATGAGTCACAGAACCTGTTAAAAGAAGACAAGGTAATTAATGAGGAGTATCAAGATAACATTTATGTAGGCACTAGAAATAAAGGCACATAAGTAAAAATATTTATAAGGCAATTAAAGTTGATGGATAGACATTACAGTTCAAGAAAGTAAATTTTCATGAAAGGTAATTTATATAAGTAAAGACAGTTATTAAACTATAGAAACCAACCATTTTAATTTGGCTGAGGCAGCCTGGACAAAGTACTGATATGAGATAATTTTCATAGAAGACAGGTGATTGCATTGATGGAGAAATAAGATCCCTAGCCATAGGTTGTTTTATTCCATACAGCATCTGGAGACATACTGGGTGCTCTGCAATGAAGACTGCTCTTATCAAGAGAAAACAGAAGTAATATGGCTCATGTACTTAGTGCAGACAACCGGACTCATTGGCATGCGGTTGTAACGGACAATATTTGCGGGGAAAAATTAATTAATGTTTGGGAATTTGCTGCCCCATGCACGATGGCTGCCAGGCTATTGCTCTCTGTGCTGCCGTTGCACAAGAACAGAAAAAAATGATTAGAGAGAACAGTCAAAGCAGGTTTACTCGACCACTTGGTGAGAACAGGTGTGGCGTCACGTGTACCACTTGCCAGAACAGAGGAGCAATGAGATAATGTTAAATTGCAAGCAAGCAAAACACAGCATAGACCAGCTGAATTAAGTGACTAATTAGATAAACAAAGTAACACACATTTTGTCTGCAGTAGGCAGAATAACCAAAGAGTTCCTGGCTGGTAGACGTAGAGCCAGATTTCATGGACACATTTTGGAAAACTGCAGCCCAGACGTTCTTAGCTATTTACTATTATATTATCAAAGACAGGCATTTAAAAAAGTTATATATATCTATAAATAGTAACTCCAGCTGCAAAGTGTATATGAACCGCCTGTATCTTCTGGCAGGTCTCCGTAGTAAAACTTAAGAATAAAACCGACGATGAAATCTTGACCTTCAAGTCTTTTCCTGATTTGTTTTTATTTTAAAATGTTATAACTGATCTATCTAAGACTATTATAACTGCTATGGCTCAATTCCTTTTACATATATCCTAAATGATATTCCTTTGTTTTTCTTTTAGAAACATGGATTTGAATAAATTGATTTTATTAATGAGAGATTGTGGGAATAAGAGTTAAGGACTTTAGGTCGTTGCTTTATTTGACACCTTACTGAAACGAATCCGGCTTCTCAGAATCCAGAGAAAGAATATTGATAATGTTGTCTTTTGTTTTTATTAGCCAAAACGAAGGTTAAACGAATAACTTATTTTTCCTGTTTAAACGTACTTTAGCCCGAACACGCAACAGAACACGTACCAGCTGAAGCTACTTGAAACCTGTTTTCAAAAGTTAAATTCAATTTTTATCTCTTGCATCATTCTCTCCATTCATGGATGTTTATTAATTTTTTCAGTGCTTTAACGAGTTCCACAAATTCCAGCCCGCCTCTTTCACTTGTGAATTAACAAAATGAAGAGTATTCATGAAATACGAGATTATGGCAAATGATGCCGATAAATCTAAATATCTTTGTCTCGGGGAGAGTGTAGAGTTACTGGAAATGGAAACTAATGTGGGATACAACTATTTCAATTGCTGGATGTCCTTTGTAATTGGCCTTATCAGTCATTTGCAGTACGCAGCGTTCATATCTTGTTTATCCATGAAGGGAGAGAGAGAGAGAGTTAGAGGGTTGCTGTGGAAAATTGTATTGTTGGTTTTTGCAAAAATGCCAGTTATGACGACTGCTTATAAATCTTTCTTTTTGCTCCAAAAATTCATAGAAAACAAGAAAAATGGCCGGATTAATGAGTTATCTTTCATGGTATGTTTAGAGAATTTGACTCGGAATGTTGGAGAGGAAAACATTTCAGAATTTTATACCTAGCAAGGAGTTAGCTTTTTTTTCAATTGACATTTTTTTCTATATTCTATAAATGTTTTAAAGTCTGAAGTTCCATTCTTTTCTCTTGCTGTTATAGTTATTTTTCAGTTTTGGTTTTTAGCTGACGGTTAGTCCACGTCTTTCCGTTGGCTTTTGCAAATGCGGGAATAATTTTCCTGCTCAGAAGATCTATAATGGATTTAATATCTTCCAAATAAATATGATAATGAGAATTTAGATATGCAATTATCTAATATATCAAGCTCAGTACAAGCTATATTTTATCTTTACATTTTGAAAATATTTTCAAATAATGAAAAATAATCATTTATGACTCCGTTTTATTTTTTAATGGAAAATGTATCGTCGTTTAATTATTGAATGCCACTTTCAGAAAACGTTAAATGTTTACCATAAAATAAATTTCCAAATTTTGCATTTGAATGATTTCCCAAATTTTACGGGATGACATTAATCCAATATCCACCCTATATTTAACACGTTTTTTTATATTTTCTTTTTCAGACTCCTCCGATTCTGGTGAGTGTTAACACATATATATCTCGTAAACCAGGTTATATCAGGTGATATACTTTAAACCTTATTCCATATATTTATTTATTTTGCCTCTTCCATACGGGGATACAAAGAAATACAGTTTCATTAATTACTAACTTTAAGTAATTATTGGTAAGTTACCAGAATTCCATGATAAAGCCCAGTTAAGTACTGTATCTCCTAAGTGATATCTCTGGTTCACTTGATATATTTTTCAGGTAGGAGACATTGCATCGATCATGTTTTACAGGTACGTGTTATTGATAACATTTACTCTCTTGCTGCTGCTTTGAGTTTAATGTCTGTGTCCCGTTTCGTGCTGTTCAATTTATTTCCGCTGGCTTATCCGATATAAATAACGTATTACGCATGTATGGTTTTTTTTTTTTTTTTGCACAAGTATCATAGGCATTCTTATTTATTTGGTTTATTTTGAGCTATACTTCTATTAATTCTTAATAAGTATTTATATATTTCAATATATTACATTTTTTATATTGATTGTCTTAATACGTGTGAAATTTTGAATGTTGTAAGAAACTTACGAGTCTTTTGCCTGTGAGATGGATTTGTAATAGCCACTTTTTAGTTCATTACATTTCATGTCGTGAATAACAGCACTTATTTATTTTATTGATAGTGTCCAGGACTATTGCAGAGTTCTCATTCTGGGATAGTTTTGTTAATAAAATCATTGTCTGTATTAGCAACAAAGATTCGTAACCTGCATCAGTTTAGGCAATTTAGGCTTGAAATGAAAAATAAGGCTCTATTTAGAGAAGGTTAAAGCTACACCTGTGGTAGTAAAACGAATAGTACGATAACTTCTTATTTTTAACTTAGGTCTCTTATTTTCTTATTTATACATGAACTTGCACAGCGCAAACATCACAAGAAAACTTTGAAAGCCTTGAAAATGAAAATGAAATATAAGAAAATTCATCGTTCGGCAGTGAATGTCGAATGTCAACAGAACTTTTCTTGTCATTAAACATATCAATCTTGTGATGTACTCTGTTGCAACCTGTTATGAATATATTCCTTTTATGACTGTTTTTACCATTTGGTAGTATTTATTTTGTTCCGCTATCTCCGCGTTTATCCGTATATTTCTGTTTTGGCTATCGGTATGGAAAGCTGTAATTTTGTAATCAAGCATTGCCTTGCCATTATTATGATATATCATTGCACTCAAAAACTCCTGAACTGGAATGAGATGTTCTTTATCTTTTTATCTAGAAATTTAGTACTTTTCTCTTCGTGAGTTTTGAGTTCTGTGTCGAAATCAGAAAAGACTACGATGAAAGTATGTTTCTGAAACCCCATGTGCAAAAATTATGTTCTGTATCAACCATTTAAAGATCTACGTTGGTTATCTGTTGTCTTAGAATCATTCATGATAAATTATGTGAATCTTTATTAATGAATGCAATGATCTTTTGATATCTGTCGTATTCCTTTTATTAAATATTCAAGAAGTGAAAATTATAGGAATATTCACGTGAAAGATTTATTTGGGTCTTTTAGGTTCTACGTTGACGAATGGTACTGTAGCTTGAAAAGGATCGCGAAATGAACCGATTATGTTGAATTTGTATTTCTTTTCATTATTGTAATTCATATTTGTTTTGTGTTGCGCTAGACATAAATATGAGAATCGTACAGTATCAAATAAACTTTAGGTATGGCACTTTATTGAAGTATATACCTTAATATTTCAAAGTTTATCAACACTAGGGAACTCTTTGATGCATTGCGAGCAGGGTGTAGAGGAGACACATTTTACTTGCCAATTCCTTTATGTTTGGCTGAATGAATTAAAATTTTATGAGACAGAGACGCTTCCTTCATAAATTTTATTATATATTTTTTGAGAAGTGAAGCAGAATTGATAATGATTCTATTCGTGTAAATTCATAACCGTCACAAATTTTAGTGACAAACCGATTTTCATGAGAATGATCTCGCTGACAAAGATGTTCGATTTGATTAATTTGAGTATCGTTTTCAAGATATAATAGGTCAATAAAATTATATACGTATATATTTGTGTGGATAGATGTATATATGTGTATACTGTATATCTTATATTTATATACCTTATATATATATATATATATATGTATATATTTATATTTATATATATATATATATATATATATATATATATATATTTATATATATATATATATATATATATATATATATATATTTATATATATATATATATATATATATATATATATATATATATATTTATATATATATATATATATATATATATTTTTATATATATATATATATATATATATATATATGTATATATATTTATATATATATATATATATATATATATATATATATATATATATATATTTATATATATATATATATATATATATATATATATATATATATATTATATATTTGGTTATATACTATATATGTTTAACGATGGTAAGCACATTTCATTGAGCTTATATATGCTAAACTTGATGGAAACATCAAAGTGAAGATATAGTCGTTATTTAGAAATACCAGAAATCACGAAAAAAAAAAAAAAAAAAAAAAAAAAAAAAAAAGAGCAAAAGATCCCAAAGGGTATGGGATTGAGTATGATTTAATTTGTGTATGATTTAATATAGATATAATATTTGGAAATGGAAATTTCTTTAGGAAACTAAGTGTTAATGAAAATGGCTGTCAGAGAATTTTTTTCTAACTCCCTCAGACACAGCATTTTTAAAAGCGTTTTTAAACGTGAAAAAAAAGGGCGAGCAATAAAAATAGGCGCCTCTTACTGTCATCAAGAAGCAATTTTGGAACCCAGCAGGGTTACACAGTGAGCGTGAGGAGGTTTTTACAGAAGGATTCAAAAGTGATGAAGGGGTTGGGATGGCAGCTATTGTTGTTAGAGTAGTATTTCATTGTAGATTGCTTAGCAACATCCACGTTGCCTCCTGCAAAACTTGCAACACTATTTTCAACGCTTTCAACAAAGAGGAATGAATCGCTGAGAGAAGAAATGCTTTCTTTATTCGTTGTGTTAAAATGGCTTAAACCTAGAAGTAAATCTTTTTCTTCTTTTTAGGTATTTGTTAGAAAATAAAAAAAAATAGAAATGAAGAAGTTTGAGAGTAGACCGTCTGATTATATTTGTTAGAAAATTAAACGAAAAAAAAACATTCGAAATTAAGAACTTTGAAAGTTAACCGTCTGAGTGTATGTGAATGGTGTTAAATGCTGAATAATTGCCCCAATTGATCCAATTCCTGATAGTTTAAATCATATCCATGTGATATTGGATCATTCATATGTTCATTAAATTGCTTAATTTATCCAAGTATAATAGCAATAAATTATTTATTGTTTTACTTTTTACTGCTTCTATTCAGAGACATAGCATCCCATGAGAGCTCCCCATCGGCAGTAACTGTACACTTGGGTTTTCGATCTTTATAGAAAGGGAAATAAAATCTAAATTTCCCCATCGGAATCTTACATCATTCGTAATAACGATAAATAAATTCAAACCAACGAGAATCGTTATTAGTTTAATAAAGAATAATAGAAATTTATCAAATTCATCAAATTATTTGTTAGCCAAATAATCGTTCTTCAAGTTTAAGGACATCAATATCAACCTTTCCATTTTACAAATTTCAATCAGCTACTATGTACTTCACCATTTTTTATCACCGTCTTTATTTTGCCACCTTTTTTTACAATTGAAATTATATTTGTGTATAGTATATAAGTCAGAAATATAAATATCACACACACACAATCGCACACACTTACACGCATATATATATATATATATATATATATATATATATATATATATATGTATATATATATACATATATATATATATATATATATATATATATATATATATATATATATATATATTAGCCACGAAAGGAAAAATCATATGACTTGATTAGTAGTGATGGGCCGAAAGTACCAACTGCAATAAAGTCTTTTCAATTTTCCTTTCGTTGCTATAATACATATTCTATGTCTATCATGTGTCAGCTTTTGTGATTTCTACAAATATATATATATATATATATATATATATATATATATATATATGTGTGTGTGTGTGTGTGTGTGTTTATGTATATATATATAATGTATCTATATATATATATATATATATATATATATATATATATATATATATATATATATATATATATATATAGCCTACCTCATGAAAACATCAAGATTATACATTATTTGTTACCTTTAGATGAATGTACTCTCTCTCTCTCTCTCTCTCTCTCTCTCTCTCTCTCTCTCTCTCTCTCTCTCTCTGTATGTATGTATGTATGTATTTTCATGCACACGCATTTCTGTTCCCGTTTCGGGTGAATTAGATTTATGTTGTGGTTAATAGATTTCATTTCCCGACGTCGATCATTCGGTCCCCTGTCAGTAATAAGATATATGTATCATCAAATACGTCGTACAACAGAGAAAGTAAGGTCCTGAAAAAAAAAAAAAAAGAGGTCCTGCAATCTTATTAGACTATTGGACTGGACATTTTGAAGAATCCTGTGTGAGATATCCTGAAAGATGGGGCAATGCAAACAGCTGCATTCTTGGAAACAGGTTTGGATTTTTGAGACTACTGAACTTAGACGAAGGTTGTGATTTAATCGACACATTTGCTGCTTTGGAAGATTTGATCGCCAATTATTGCGCTACTCAATTTGTTTGTTTTGAGGCTCTGCATCTGAAGTTGTTACAGTTACTGAAGGGCAATATTAGGAGAAGATCAAGATTTAATAACTGTAAAAAGATAAATATTTAAGTATAGTTGTAATGAAAAAACCTTTTTTGACTGTATAGATATGATGTAAAATTGGTTTGAACAAACTGAATTTCTGACAAAACATTAGGACTTACTATTTAGATATAAATTTAAAGGGTCCATAAATTTAAAATGTCCCTTTCTGTCTTAGGATATGGAATAAATCTGTATTTAAGGCAGAAATACATACGAGAGGTTGGTCAACGTTACTGCGTGTCAAGTTTTACTAAGGATATGAAGTGAAAATCTTTATGAAGTTAAAGAAGGGATTTCGGGATGGCAATGATTGATATGAAAATTAGTAATATTCCTCATCTCAATTTGTCCATTTCTTTCTTCCTATCTGGGCATGAACTGAGCTTATGGTAGTATTGATTGTTGTTAGGTAGCTATTTCCGGCAAGGGTTGAATCATAGCTAACGCCAGAAATACAGCAGGGTTGTTTTATTTAGGTAAATGTTATCTGCAAGAGAAGTATCTACAGGTAGATTAATCTTGTGACAATCTATGACAAATATGAAGAAAACCAATTACTGAGATGCGAGGAAATTTCCCATGGCCTAGAATCATATATAAAGACATTGGTTTACCAACAATTTTACTACGGAAGTACCCCTCATGTAAAGTTGTTTTCGCCACAACTCAAAATCCGTCAGGCTATAAAAAGGTTATCTATGCAAATAAAATATATTGTTAATCACTGAAGAGATACACTTGTAAAACGTTACCTTTGATAAATGTGTAAATTACAGTAGTTTCAATATAATTGAATGGCTGTTATATGGTTAAAATGTAATAGATCGTTGAATTAGTTACATTACAGTTCAAAAGGGGAAATTGACCTTACGCTCAGCTGTGATCCTTTTTTTTTCTTTTTTTTATGCGTCTGTCGCTTATGTTAGTTTTGTCATTCACTTCACTTTCAAGGTATTTAGTACAGTTTATTCTGCTTGATAATATGAAAGATTCTAAAGTCCTTGTTCTTTGAGAATTGCCCTTTTTGGCATTTAATTAAAACCAAATTTGATAAGCTGGAAGCTGTTATATCAACATTTAATTAAAGGGGTAAATGTATCTTAAATACCCTTTGATTTATATCTTTCTTCTAACCTGTTTTCTTGATTATTTACATTATAGTAACATTGTTTCAAATTGTGTTTCTTCCCCCCAAGACACTAACATTTCCTTGTAAAATATCCTTGCAAAATTTGTGAAATTACTAACAATTGGCTATTCTGTACTTTTTATAACTCCGGGAGAAACAGAAACTAGATTCCGATTGGTTTTTAGTGAAAGGGCGTAGAGTCTTCTACACTTGTGTAATTAATTCACTTGCTGATATCCATAGATAACACATAGCAGATAAAAACACCAAAAACTAGTAGCCACACACATTTTCCATACGTCATGCGTGCAAGTCAAGAGACACGTGACAATTATGAGAGTCTTCTGTCATCCAAGATGACGTGGACACTGCTGATACGCCGATAACGACTTATAATTGGCTTCTCCACTCCAGCCCTTCTTCCCAGCCCCATCTAACTCCATCCCTGCCGACCCTTTACTCATCACAATTAAGTGCTTCTTCTACGAGATTCTTCGCTCGATTTCACGGGAGGGTTTTAGCTCTTTTCCTTTCTTCCGTGTTTTCTTGTTGGAAGAGAGTTTTATCCAGATTTTTGGACAAGTTTTTTGTGCTATTGTATACATGAAGTTTTACGTATTATGGGTGCTTTAAAATGGCTATTTGTATACCTTGTTATATATATTTTATATGCTAGTTATTTGCATCAATAGACAACTGTAAATTATATCAGGAACTGTCTGATATTCAAATCCTAAATATATTAGTTTCTATACATTATGCGTTAACATTGGAATAATTGTAGCCTTGGACGAAACCCAGATTATTACCTTTGCCAACGAAGTTGGAAGGAGGATATGTTTTACCCCTTGTTTGTGTGTTTGTTTGGGAACAGCTTCCTTGCCACGATTTCAATCGTAGAGTAATGAAACTTGCAGGGATTAGCTGTTATGTAAAAAACTGGAAATTATTAAATTTTGGAAGGTCAAGGTCAAAGGTGAAGGTCACAGTCAAGCAAAATGTCCAATTCACATAATCAGCCATAAGTTTGGACATTTTTGTCACAGACTTCTGGTTCATATTATTACTTGCTAAGGTCGAAGGTCAAGGTCGACTTCAATGTTAAGGTCAAGCAAACGATTTCGGTCATCAACCATATAGCCACAATTTTAACCATAAAGTAATGTAATTTGCAGGGATTTTAAACTGTTATGTAAAGAGCTGTTAATGTCTAAGGTCCAAGGTCAAGGTCGAGTTCAAGGTCAAGGTCAATCAAAAGATCAAATTCTGGTCATCAAACATACGGCCATTATTTCAATCGTTAAGAAATGAAACTTACAAAGATTTTAAACTGTTATGTTGATTCTTGGAAAGGCTCGGTGGTTTCGAGAAATAAGCTGCCGTGTTGGAGATCTGCACTCTTGGAGTTTTTTTGTTTTGTGATATTTTAAAAGCAGGTAATTTTATGTGATTGAAAATTACCATTGATTTTACGTTCCAGAGCAATGACTCTTATGAGAAAAAGTATGTGGTCCGAGCAAAGGGATAAGTTTAAATTATTTAGTTTGCCTTTTTTATCTTTCACATTTAATAAATCTTCAATATATCCCCTCCATTCACACGAGATTACATTCACATGAGACAGTGTTGAACCCATTGCATTTAGTTTATTGCTTTCATTGTTTATTTCGTTGTGGAGTAATTTCTTATTCTTCTCATTTTCTTTGTGACTAATTTATCCATTGTTCTTTAACCTTGCACTTTAGAGGCTCTTCTTTTATGTGGTTTTACACTGAATGATTTGTATCCTTCGTTAAACCTTTTAGTTCCTCCTCATATATATAGACTACTACATGTATGTATAACAACAACAACAAATGCAGCCCACTCTAGTTCACGGCAGGACAAAGGCCTCAGCCATGTCCTTAGTCATGTCTGTGGTTTGGACAGTTTCATCACCACGTTGGCCATTGCGAATTGGTGATGGTGGGAGATTTTAGTCTGATCGCTCAATTCAACCCAAATTGGCAACTATGACCTTGACTGTGTTGCTTTGCTGATCATGGCGATACAGGAACCCTTTCACAACA
>NC_090745.1:90436644-90439144 GCF_036898095.1 Palaemon carinicauda
ATGATTATACTTCATACCCCATAATATGCACCATGCACTAATTTTAGCTAGATGTCTGTTAAGGAATTCAGCTACCCCAGATCCACGTTCTGCATATGCAACAAGCTTGTTTTCTACACCAAATCACGTGTCATGTGTGTATAGTATGAAAAGTAGTGGGCCAAGAACACTACCCTGAGGAACACCAGATATCACGTTTCTATACTCATTATGGTGCCCATCAACAACATCTCTTTGAGATCGATTACTTAAAAATTCAGTAATGATGCTAAGAAACCACCCACCTACTCCCAACTGTCTGAGTTTGAAAATAAGGGCCTAATGAATAGCACGGTCAAAGGCAGCACTAAAATCAAGGCCAATCATATGAACCTGACCACAATCAAGGGATTTCTGTACAGCATTGTAGAAGGGCATCACATGTTACAAGGCCTTTACGAAAACCAAATGTCAAACTAGGGAACAGATGATTACCTTCAGCAAACCTATTAAGACGTTTTGCCAAAAGACGTTCAAAACTTTAGATAATATATGAGTTATGGAAATTGGGCGGTAATCAGTTAGACATTAGCTACCACAAACACATTTACACAGTGGAGTAACATTACCAATTCTCCAACGATTGCTAAAAGCTCCTCTTCTTGCTAACTTGCGCAAAATAACAGATAACTTGGAGCTAAGAAATCTGCAGTCTTTATAAAAAACAAAGGAAAAATACCATTTGGATCTACACTTCCATAAGGATCAAGGTCCATCAAGAGAGCTTTAATTTCACGAGCTCGAAAAGCTAAACTAGTTAGTTTAGCCTCAGGAAAACAGGAATGAGGAATTCGAGTTTCTCATTACTCTGCTTCCTGTCAAACACATATGCCAAAAGGGTTGCCTTTTCCTTTGGACAGTGAGGGAGTGAGCCATCTGGTTCAAGTAAAGGAGGAACTGTTGCATCTACACTAAAGAGGGCAGATTTAAGGGTACTCCATCACTTATGATCCTGGGTTGTACTGGAAAGGGTTTCTTCTATGTTTAAATTGTATTCTTTTTCAGTTGAAGCATAAATTCTCTGAGCAAAATTTCTAAGCTGAGTATAGTTATTCCAGGTCAAATCTGATCTGTTACCCTTCCAAAGATGATAGGCCTCCTGCTTCTCCAAATAAGTACGTCTACAATCATCATTGAACCACGGTTTGTCCTTCACTTGTTACCTTAGTACACTAGAAGGGATACACCTATCAATTATGCTGACTAGATTATCATTCAAAGGGACTACAGGATCAACTCTACTATACAATCGTGACAAATTCAAGCACAAAAGATCATGCAAAATCCCATTCCATCCTGCTTGAGATTTCCTATAAATCTTACATTAGAAAGATACATCAGGGACAGGCTGCTCAGTCTTCACTACTAATGAAATCAAGGCATGATCAGATGTCCCAACCGGAGAACCAACCTTACTTGTTATAACGCCAGGGGAGTCTGTGTATACGAGGTCTAAGCAGTTACCAGACCTGTGAGTAGCTCCACTTATGATTTGCTCACAGCCTGATTCAGAGGCAAAGTCTAAAACTCTTAAGCCATGGCGATCGGTAGGAGAAACAGAATTTAACCACTCCTTATGGTGAGCATTGAAATTACCAACAAAGATAAAAGAGGCCTTTCTATCATCTTCTTGTATCTTAGCCATAATGGTAAGAAGACAATCGAAGATAGAATCATCCATGTCAGGCATAACAAGTAGTTGTTTTGCCTGCCACAAACTTTTATTACCTGAATCTCATGACATCCACATTCATAGCAGGACTTAAAAGAAGCAGGGTACTCAGTCCTAATATGCACCGCTATTTCCCTGGCCTTAGGGATGGCATCGCGTTTTAACATTATTGGCTTCTTAAAACCAGTTATAAGGAGCTCAGATGAGTGCCTCATATTAAAAACCAAAGTTTATGAGCACAAAAGAATTTCATACTGTCTGGACGCAACTGTAAGGTCTTGAATATTTGCATGTAGACCACGAATATTGCAATACAGTAGCTGACATTGATAAAATCTAGGACGAACTGGTCCCGGATTTTCCTTAATGTATCCAGAGAGCATAAGCATTAATGGTGTTAAAAAAAGATACATCATACTTAAAAAACAAATTAACAAGAATGATAACAAGAACAATATGTACAGAAATATAAATAAGTGAATGATCAAACCCATAGACTATAGAAAAAAGTCAGGAAAACTGGTCAACATGGAGGAGCCGATACACCATGCAAGGCTAAATACCCTCTAGGATAGCCACTTCACCTGAAGAGAGGACAGTAAGGATGGTTTTGAAAAGTAAAAGAATCAGATAAGGAAAAGACAACCTCTTGATAAACCACCAGGCATCTATGGTCTTTCTATTAAGCCTGCCCAAAACACCATTTCAAAAAAACAAGAGGAAGAAAAAACAAATATAAATGAAAAGAAAATTAAAAGAAATAAAAAATATAGAAAAAAGATATAAGAT
>NC_090745.1:90441644-90459144 GCF_036898095.1 Palaemon carinicauda
GGACCATAACTTTTCACATAATATACGCATGGCACGCGGTTTGGTCTAGAAAACAAGGTTGTTACATTTGCAGATCATGTATTCTCTTTTCATCAGTTTCATCTCCCACTTGTGGACATATTTGATGAATCCATTATCATATGGTACAAATTATTGGGGATGAAATTTAACCCTAACTGAGCTCCAAATAGGAAAGTAGGTCAAGGACAGTGGGTCTTCAAGATATCTGCATTGATAATGTTGCTTTACCTCTTGAGAAACATTCTGTTTGTTTCTTCTTCAGTGGCACACAAAAATTACCCTTTGAGTAAATCTCAAGTTTTTGGGTGATCACTCTGTCCTTATGAAATGTTTTAGTGCTTTAATTCTACCATGTTTTGATTCCTCTTTTCCTGCCTGGTCTTCAGGTGCTGTCTCATCTTGATTAGTGTGACTGAAAATTGCGGTATATTAAATTCTTAATCCTTGATCTGGATGTTGGTTAGTAGAACCATCTTTCAGTTAGTTCTTTGCGCGTGGTGCATGGTTTTTTTTTTTTTTTCATAGTTCTGACCATTCTTAGTATTTACGTCTTTCCAGACTGTACTATCTCGTACGTAGTACTAGGTATGCAGTTAATTCAGTTAAGTCTTGCCTTTTCACCATAAAGCACAATACTACATAGTATTCAAGAAGTTTATTTTCCGGCTGTGACCAGCTAATGGAATAATATTCCTAATGTAGTGATTGAATCGGTGGAAATTAAGAAAGTTCAAACTTGTTGAGAATTTTATATAATTGTTTGTGTATCATAGTTTCATGCATTTTCTTTTGTATAATAAAGTAGTTGAGCATTACCATCTCTTTTCAAACTGAATCAAAAGTGCCCTCGTCTTATGCTACAGTATTAAGTGAGCAACCTCCATTCTAGAGCCTTCTGTCTTATGGTATTTGGTAACTTATTTGTGTGTGTGTGTGTTTTTTTTTTTTTTTTTTTTTTTTTTACGTTAGAATGAGCAAATAATAAACTCGAAAATATGTTTGCTATGTATCCGGTTTTATATTTCTAAATCGTTCTCTGGTGACCTTAAGAAACCTTGAACGTTTTATTTACTCTAGCTACGTTTTATTTTGATGTTCCGTATAACTTTTTTTAGTTCTATTGTAATTTATCTTTTTTATACAATGATTACTCAAGTGTGAGTTGTTTTGTTTTATTAAATATAAAATACAGTGCGATTAGCAATTCCATCTAAGATTTAGTTAGAGCAAAAGAAGGCGACTATGAGGTGAAAAGAACACACTTACTGTGGGTTGAATTATTGTCTAAACTTATGCAAGTCGTGAATACAGGCTTTAAGGTCATTGATAAAGGAACATGAAAAAATAGGTCAGTAACGGCGATGAACCTTGAGGCACGTTGCATGAAATCATAATAATAAGTTCACAGAAGGGAGTAAAGCTGTTAACTGGTAGCTCGGCATTGAAACTCCTTTGCTAGTGCCGTTACCAATGCTTTAGATATTTCAAGAGTGACGTCTGAACCTCACCCAAAGCTCTTTTAAGATGATAACCAAACCTCAATGGCATTCAAAAGATTCCTTAGTAGATCTTTCTTTACAGAAATTATAATGCTAATTTTAACAAAAGCATTGCGTATAAGCTTTTTGATAAAGTGAAAATCAGTCCAGTTATTTAAACTTTGGCAAAAGTAGATGTTAGAGCAGTCGGACGGTAGCTGAAAGATGAGAGACCATTTCTCTTGGGTATTTTAAATTTGGTTTATCTTAGTATCCCGGTGAAAAATTCTTTACTTTGTATTAATTACAACTTGGAAACCATTCTTTGCGCATACGAATCACGTGACTAAACAGGCATTGTTGAAGTTTGGTGAGCATGAAATCTCGTTCATTCTACTGTAGAATCAATGTCTGTGGAGTTCAATCTTTTCAAATGAAGCCCATAATTTTCTGCAGACAGGAAATGTGGTAAACAAGTCCCATTTTCTTCGAATTGTGTCAATATAGAGTCCAGGCTTCAGATACATACTTCTTTACAATCTTGGATTCTAGTGGGATTTTTTCAGAAAAAAAAAAAAGAAAAAAAACGCTGGCCTTTAGCCTGTCAAAGGCAGGTAAAGATCCTTTTATTTTATGTAGCACGTCTTCGTTGATCTCTGTAGTGGTTGAAACGGCAGTTTTAAAACGGCACCACTTAAAGTTGTGCATCACTAATAGTGAAAACAGGCATAATCTGAAATGGTTTCGTTTGTTGTACTTAAGTTTGAGGGTCTGCAAAGCGTTGCACTGTCTCTGGGATGCGAGTGAAAATGGCAGCGTCATTAGCATATTGCATGCCAGCCAATTGTCTTACTGTTGTTATTTTATGGCCATGTAGCCATCTTATGTTCAACATGCATTCATCGGTATTCTGTGTGGATCCCATCGTTTCTAAAGTTTTTTTTTTTTCTGAAATAATGTCATTAGTGAGGATATGAACTGATGGGAAAGGACAGTGCATAAGAAATATGATTAAAAATGGACAGGGAACCAGATTCGAGAATAGGATTCATACCAGATACGTTGGCAACCCATTGAAATGCTGATAGCATATGGAGCTTACTTGTAGAGAATATTGTGAACGATTTAGATGAGAGAGAAGAGAGGGCAGATGAAGAACTTTGTAAAGAAGAATTAATTGACAAATTGATAGATATGAATTTTTCACAAAAAGATCAAGATAGGAGGGGAGGAAATTTGAATTTGGAAGAAAAATAATTATTCTGCATATAAAATTTTATATCAGTAGGGGAATCATATTTTGAATTACTAATATTGAGACGTAGTACACAATCTTTCCATAGCCGTGAAGAAATATAAAAAGAAGGGATTGGTATGAGGATGTTAATTTTATATATTTGTGTGTTTGTTTAGTGTTTTCTAACTAACGTGTATTGATAAACGTTGTTTACTTCTTTCTAATATATGTGTTTTTTAATTCAGGTTAAATTACGTTCTCGTACCTCTTGTTGCGGCTTCAATTTACCATCTGTTATTGTGGTATCAGTTTTTATTGCCCGGAACTACTCCAGTTACTCGGAGCTAGACAAAATACAAGTGCTTATATCACGGAGGAGATGATATAAGGAACTGCGTGATTTAGAGAGTCTAATCTGGGTGTAATCTCTACCTCCAATTGAGCGGCAAAGGCAATTTACATATATCCCCTTTCTGATATATGGTCATGATTAAGGTGTCGCGATATGGTTTTGAGCAGCTCTCAATGAATTTTAAGTAGAATATAAAGATTGGTTCATTTGTTTCTTAGTTTGTAACGCTTCCTTGTTCGGTTTGAATGAGTGGTGTGTATTTGTTGTAGTTATTGTTTGAGTTAAGGTGAATGAAAATTTATTAATTGTCCTCCTTGCAATACGCATTTGTAAACCGAAAAGATGCCAGCTAAAATTCTCGTTGTTCATAAGTTTTGTAAAACTTTCTGGAGAAAAAAATCTTTCCTTTATCTTTTAACCGTAAATTCATGTTAGTTTCTCATCCGAAGTCATGTTACTTTTATTTTATCAAACCAGAACTTCGCTTATCTGTTTACATTACAAATTACGTATTCATCATTTATCATATATCCGTTTGATAAGTACATCTCATTACATTTGAAAAATGATTTCTATTTCCTTCCATAAGAAATTAGCGGTTATTTAGATTAGTAAATTAATGGTGACACTGCTGAATCATTTCATTGCTTACCAGGTCTCATTGCTGCTTCCGGATTTTACCCCGAACAAACTTTTATAATTTGCACAGCCTATTTATCAGGCCGTAATGAATGCATTAATTTAGGCAATTATCTTGATTGTGAGTTTTCAAAATGAAGACGTATAGATATCATCACACAAAGACATAATTTAGGCAAAAGAATAGTCTACTTTCACATGAATCCCCTTCCCAGCATTCCTTCTTTTTAGACCCTACCTACAGTATATCGTTAACATTAGGCTTAAACACCGATTCATCCTTATGCAAACACAAGTGGCCTTGCAATGTGCGCGTAAGGGCATATTTCGTTCATGTGCGTAAACGCCTTAACGCTCACATATATAAACGCATAAGAAGATCATAAATCTTGGGCAGTGATCGGCCCATAGGCACCGAGAGAGAGAGAGAGAGAGAGAGAGAGAGAGAGAGAGAGAGAGAGAGAGAGAGAGAGAGAGAGAGAGAGAGAGGGAGGGAGGGAGGGAGGGAGGGGAGAGAGAGAGAGAGAGAGAGAGAGAGAGAGAGAGAGAGAGAGAGAGAGAGAGAGATGATTTACGCCATCCACATGAATGGGCAGATGCTTGGTACATGATACTCTCTAATCTCGGCAACTTTGAAGAGGGTGGACACTTAAAAGGAAAGATTATGAAAGCTTATGGAAAGGGAGATAGCCTCGCTCTTTTTATTCACTCTTCTAGGGAAACTGATGATTGGAAATAATTTTATTTATTGCAAATTTCCCGATATTTTGACAATATTATGAAAGTTGTTTGCCAGTTGTATTTCCGTATTGATTCACTTCAATGGATTATATATATATATATATATATATATATATATATATATATATATATATATATATGTATGTGTGTGTGTGTGTGTGTGTGTGTATATATATATATATATATATATATATATATATATATATATATATATATATATATATATATATATATATATATTATCATACATACATATGTTGTGTGCACAGTGTTTTCCTTATATATTCTCCTAAGTTCTGATACTATAACAGAAAGCTAGAAAGTAGTATTTAATCTGGTGGTCAACCGGATTTGTGCTTTACGCGAAGGAGAGTATGCGGTATATTTGTTCTTGCATATATATCTTAAGCAATGAAAAAGTCATTGCACTATATCATGATGTCCAGAGAACTAACTGTACTTCCAAAGGACCATCTACACCTAAGCCAGGACCAGGGATGACCAGACAATGGTTGCGTAAGACTCTCATCCCAAGGTCACTAAGGCTTACTGCGAACCAGTCTTCAACGTTCCAAATTGTATTTAAAGTTTATTGAATTTTTTTTATGTAAAATGTTTCCTCATTTAAGCATTTATTTTTATTTAGTAAACCTGACTAAATATTAAAAGTAAAGAAAAAAGAGAAAATTAGAGAATTGCAGACGGGTGAATGACGTCCTAATTATTTTGTAATGAAATAGAAAGAGAGATTACAACAAGACACGTATTTATTCGTCTTTGTTTTGTAAAAACTATTATGAGTTTCATATGCATTAATTCTCAAAGCATCCCTGAATACTAAAAACTTGATACCAGTAAGTGAAAGCTTAAATACCAACTCTTATACGAGTAACTAGATCTAGAACTCATGTGTTCCCTACTGGCATAACCCCTCTGTAAAACCTATTGTGTTTCTGCTGGTCTGACTATTGAATTATATGCTTGGTTTTTAGTCCACAGCAGTGGATTGCAGTCGGAATGGAGAAGGGCACGAGGCTTACTAAAATCGAAAAGAGATCCGTCCATAACCTTTATTTATTTTCTCTAATTTTTCATTGAATATTATTTTGGCTCATGATGATATACATTTATTGTGTATATATATATATATATATATATATATATATATATATATATATATATATATATATATATATACATACATATATATATATACATACATATATATGTATATATATATATATATATATATATATATATATATATATATATATATATTACAAGAGTATGGATATCATTGCCCTAAACAAGACCACAGTGTTAATGAAGATCAATGGTTCTCCAATGGAATTCAGACTCAAAATCCAGCATAGCCTGCAAGTCTGGATATTTTGAGGAGGAGGGATAGCCTCCCGATTTAGAATGTGTCGGGCACTCAAAGATGGTCCTGCATACTCACAACAGCATTGAGACATTGCACTTTATAAATGATGAAACAGACCAACGGCAGAACTGCTATACTGACAAGTAAGGAATGATGTCCCTCAAAAAGGGATCAACGAAACCAAGGCCTAGCAGATCTTACATTTTGATTTATTAGTGTTCAGAGGAGGCAAGCCAATTTTCCCTTGTAATCAACTTGGGCATGAGATGATGGCAAAGAGTACGGAACTTTTTCTATTTGAGGTATTGGAACTAGTTTTGAGATCCTTATATTTTAAAATTGATTTCGGAATTTCTATCCATAAAAAGTATTCAAATGGATTAAAATGTATTATTTTTAATTTGTTTTAGAATTATTTCGCTAATGTAGCATATATATATCAAAATTCAATCCCATTATCCAATCAGTATAGCGCGAAAAAAGGGCTATAAAATAATAACTGAAACAACTCTCATCAGAGATGAAACAGAACATAGCAAATGTTATCCACTTCACCTAGACGATTAAACATTTCCTTTAGATGATTGAAGCAACATTCACATCTGGACGTAATGACATACATGCACGCACACACACTTATATTTACAAGTATATGTGTATAACTACTTGGTCTCTCCCCGTCCATCAGAAATGGGTGAGAGTGAGTTTTCATACCCTGGTGAGGGGGAATATCCTTAAAGGAAAAGGCAGGGGTGGAAAGAGTAAGATCTGTGTCGCAACCGCATGTCTAAATATTTAGCCGTCATTTTTGATGGGTCACATACACTACTGTATATTTATATCTATATATATATATATATATATATATATATATATATATATATATATATATATATATATATATATATAAACACACACATACATATATATATACTGTGTATATATATACATATATATATATAAATATATATATATATATAAATATATATATATATGTATATATATATATATATATATATATATATATATGCAGTATATATATATATATACATATTATATATATAAAGTATATATATATATATATATATATATATAAATATATATATACATACATATATATATATATATATATATATATATATATATATATATATACATATATAGCTGTATACTGCATATACCGGATGTAATTATATTAACATCTTAAAACTAATTGTTTCAATGTTCTTGATTTTTTTAGGAATTTATCTTTAGTTGCACCCATGAAATGCAGGATATTACTGCAAGGTTGTTTCTAACATACAAGGCCTTGAAGGGAGGATATGATAATGGCTCTCAGCTGACAGATATGTCGAGCACCTTGCGATACATAAATCTTTTACTGGAGGGAGAGAGAGAGAGAGAGAGAGAGAGAGAGAGAGAGAGAGAGAGAGAGAGAGAGGAGAGAGAGAGAGAGAGAGAGAGAGAGGAGGGGGACGGACACTTCTAGCTTTTCAATTCGTGCAAATTGATTTCATGTTTTGCAATAACTTGTAAGTCATCACTTTAAAAGCTTTTTTGGGTATATTGTGTCACAAGACCTGCTATTGTTATTTGAATCTGATTTAGTTTGCTTTTCCCTTGCAAAAACATAAAAACACTTATATGTTTTTTTTTCTTGTATTCCAAGCTTGAATAATTAATTTAATCACAATTATCTGATAACATTTTGGTCATATGATTGAACAATAAATAATTTAAAACAAATGGTTAACTTTGTCGCTTTATATTCGTTGATCACCTTCATGTTTCCGTGGACTTTTATTTTTAAAAACGACCTGAGAGAGTTGAAAGCGAATCAAGATTCAAGATTGGAAAAAAGGCAATTGTAAAAAAAAAAAAAAAAAAAAAAAAAAAAAAAAAAAAAAAAAAAAAAAAGAAAACCACCAAGGAACTAGTACAGCATAATTATGTCGGGGGTCAGGAATATTTTCTTGATTCGTAAAAATTTACAGTTTCGTTACTCGAGTATACGGAAATTTATCATTCGGTTAAATAATCTGTCAAAACCACTTAATTTCACAGGGAAGCATTTTATAGTGATTAGATATATTTGATAGGAGATTCAAAGGAAGTCTACGATAAGAACGTTGCGAAACAAATTTATTATAATTTTGTGTTATGTATTAGATTAATTTCAACATTAAGATTAAATTAGGGAACAAATGTTAAGATTCCATTCAATATACGTTACTACATTGAACATGTAGGCAGGTTTTCATGGAAAGACATCGATCATCAGAGCACTAAAAGTATGATGGTCAGCAAATTGAGCACGCAAACCACAATGACGTGAATCACATCGCCTGAAGCAGCTGCTGATGTTAGCTAATGCTAACCTCTGCTCACAAATCTCGAGGCTAGATATGACGCACAGTAGTTAATGGGTTAACTGACTTTGAACTTCAAGTCATGATTCATAGGTCTCCTTTGGCACGGAAGTACCATATGACAATAGAAAAACTTTTATCCACAGACAGAACTTAGATCGCACTTCGTATTTCAAATATACGCGTTATTTTTCAAAATGGCCGCAAGAAACATGTCACGCTCCCTATCTCGGCTCCTGTTGGGACTACATACACAAAATTTCTATAAAATAATACTTTTTGGGGTCAGGGAATTCAATTAAAGTGTCTTCAATGCTCTAAAAGCAATATTTGTCCCCTTACAGTAGGACTGGGGATGAAAATAATTAATCACCGACAATTAAAATACCATAACGGGAACAATAAGTACTTTTCAAAACTCTATGAATGCCTGTTGTATATCATATTATCTTGGCATGGTACTCGTGCAACTTCATTTCTCTTTTCAGAATAGAATATAGAGTTTTCTTTGAATAAAACAAAATTGCCATTATAGACACTCGTGACTGGAATACTGTATATCCTTTTTAGGTTAATCTGAGATCAATGAAAAAGCTTGAGATCCCTCTTCATCTATAAAACTGAGAAACAATCCTGATAAACAAAGTACATGTTACAAAGAAGTTGTAGATAACATCCAAGAGCTGATAGTATTAGGCGAGTTGCCTTATATTTTAGTAGTGAATGACATTAGTGGTGGTGGTAGTAACAGTGCTAGTGATGGAAGTGTTGGTGGTTCTCAACATGTAGTACAACTGATGATGTCAAATAGAGTAGCATGGCACAAATGTTGCAGGAATACCAGTAAAAACACGGCGCACAATCCATGGTACCAGATCTATCACGCAGTTTTCACCTTCATGCTCAATATCTACCAAAAATGCCACCACACCTTGTATCTTCTGAAAGGAAATAGGCAACCACAAAGAACTATTAAAATCTGCTATCCTTAGTATTAGATAAAAAGAAGTAAGAGAATGTCCTCAGGCAGTAGGTGACAAACATTTATTGGCCAAACTAGCTGCCAGTGACATGGTCGCAATTAATGCAGTATATCATCGCGTAGAAACTGTTGTCTGTGATCTTACAGAAAAGAATGCAACTCAAGTAATCCAAGCACATACTTTGAATGATTTTCTGAACTTCGTAGAAGAGTATCGTAGCTCAGGAAAGTCACCACCAATGGCTGACTTGACGGCCCCATATGATAAACGCATCACTAATTTTGGCTTCTCGGACATCACAAGAACACCCCATGGATTCGGGAGGATAGAACGTCTGATTCCTGACATCAAAACGTGTGAATGAAGAGAGGATTGTCACTTGTGCTTAATGAAGACTTAAGCAAAGCAGTTGTTGATATAATGGACAACTCAACTACAGAGGTCATACTTATTTTTAAAGCATCCAAAATTCTCAGGCATGAATATCTACCCATTAAACAGGTTTTTGCTGGATCATTCTCCTCTTCATGTGAAACTGATTCAATGACCCCAATGCTAAAATCGTTCCTGCATATTCTTCTTGATGGATCAGGCATTGATCAGACACCACTTAGATTCTATAAATCCCAGGTTGCAACATCTGTTGGGCAGCTTAATCTTTAAGTCCGTGGCAGAAATCCAAGAAGCTGTGACGGCCCAGAGAAAGGTTATGACTCAAAGGCAGTATGCAATCAACCGAGTAACTTTATTAAAGAACACTCTCCTTTATATACAAAACCTCAAGGCAACAGGAATTTTCATGTTCGAGAAACAGACAATGTTAGAGAGGAAACACGCAGACATGTTTATTCTGGTTCTTTTTAGTGCGAGGGAAGAGCGAAGATACAAGCATAATATATACAAAATAATTTATGTACGATCGTGTGACACACGGTTGGTACATGGCTCCACCCCTAAAAATGACATACTGTACATGTTAAATAGGGCGCCCTGATCTAGAGAGGCGAACTGTAGACGGGTCATCTGGCAGTAGATAAGCAGGGTTTAGACGATCAATGGAGACCCAGTCTTCTTTGCCACGAATGTTTAGTAGGAATGCGTCGGATCACAAGGAAAGGGCTCATGTAAGGGGGCGTTAGCGGTGGCTTGGTAGTGTCGTTGCGCAGGAAGACGTGCGTTGCAGAGTGCAAGTCTGTTGGTATGTGATGCTTCGCTGGGGGCTTGCAAGTCTGGCGGCATGGAGTAAAGTTTCCCACGACGTGACGTATGCGCTGGAGATCATCGGAGGAGGTTGTAGAAGAAAAAAATTTGGCAGGGACGACCAAAGGGTCGCCATACACCATTTCAGCTGCCGAGACGTCGAGGGCGTCTTTAGGAGTGGTCCTTAGTCCCAGGAGGACCCAGGGAAGCTGAGTAAACCAGTTTGAATCCTTGCAGCAGGATATCAAAGCGGCTTTGAGGGTGCGATGAAAACGTTCAACCATTCCATTGGCAGCGGGGTTGTAGGCCGTTGTCTGATGTAGGGTGATGCCCAGGAGATTTGCTAACGATGTCCACAATTGAGAGGTGAAAGTGGTTCCCCTGTCAGAAGTAATATGCTCAGGGATACCAAATCTTGGAATCCATCCAGAGAGTAAGGCAGATGTACATGAGGCGGACGTTGCAGTGTCCACGGGAAAGGCTTCAGGCCAACGTGTGGAGCGGTCGATGACGGTAAACAAGTAACGATGTCCTTGTGATGTGGGTAGGGGGCCTACAACGTCAACGTGAATGTGTGCGAAACGACGCTGAGGTTGAGGAAAGGTGCCCACTCCTGAATCCGTGTGTCGATGTACTTTGGAAGTTTGGCAAGAAGTACAGGCACGGACCCAATCCTTAGCATCCTTAGAAATGCTGTGCCTAAATGAACTTTGCCTTCAGCAGCTGTGCAGTAGAACGGCACGAGGGATGTGAAAGGCCGTGAATGAAATCAAACACCTGTCGGCGCATGGGAGCAGGAATCCAAGTACTGACGTCACAGAGGAGGGTGGTGTTGGAGTCGTCGAGGGGGAAGTCTTCCCAACGGAGGGACGTGCAGGATGTCCTACATGCTTGATATTCTGGATCCTGTCGTTGGGCTTCAGCCAGGGAGTTGTAATCCAATCCCAGTTGAACGGCAGGCAACGTGTTTCTTGACAGGGCATCGGCAACGGGATTCATTTTCCCAGGGACGTATTGAAGGGTGCAATTGTATTCAGCCACGGCGGAGAGATGTCGGCGTTGCCGGGCGGACCAGGCATCAGACTGTCGAGTAAAGGCGTGCACCAGAGGCATGTGGTCTGTGCGAATGACGAAGGGCGTACCTTCTAAGAAATGACGAAAGTGACGGACAGCCAAGTGCACCGCCAGCAATTCTCGATCGAAGGTAGAATAACCCGATTTTGCCTTGGACAGTTTTCTGCTGAAGAAGGCCAATGGGCGGGGCGAGCCGTTGACCACCTGCTTGAGTACTGCACCAATAGCGATGTCGCTGGCATCGGTGGAGAAAAGGAGAGGGGCATGTGGGATAGGAAAAGTGAGAGCCACAGCAGTTGATAGGGCCTTCTTTGCATTGCAGAAGGCTGCTTCTTGAAGGGGACCCCACTTCAGGTCCTTTGGCTTGCCCTTGAGGGAGGCGTAGAGGGGAGCAAGAGTGGCAGCAATGGCTGGCAGAAAACGGTGATAATAGTTGGTCATCCCCAAGAACTCCTGCAGAGCTTTGACGGTCGAGGGCGCGGGGAAGTTCTGAACGGCTGCTACCTTCTCAGGGAGGGGATGGACTCCTTCAGGAGTGATGCGGTGCCCTAAGAACGACACTTCGTTGGCACCAGGTACACTTGTCGTACCGGACTACAAGGCCGTTTTGTTGCAGGCGGTCGAGCACGATGCGCAGGTGACGGAGGTGTTCCTCTTTTGAGGAGAACACAAGTATGTCGTCCACATAACATACACAGAAAGGGAGGTCCCCTAAGATGCCATCCATGAGACGTTGAAACGTGGTACCAGCATTACAAAGGCCAAAACAGGAGTAATTGAAGGTGTATGTCCCAAACGGAGTGGTGATGGCAGTCTTGGGGATGTCTTCTGGGTTCATAGGCACCTGATAATACCCCTTCAGGAGATCGAGCGTAGAGAAAACCTTTGCTTTGTGCAGGTAGGAGGTCACGTCGGCAATGTTTGGGAGGGGGTAGTGATCGGGTTCTGTTTGCATGTTCAGGCGCCTGTAATCCCCGCACGGACGGAGGGAGCCGTCTTTCTTCAGAACGATGTGTAAGGGTGACGACCATGGCTGGAGGCCTTTTGGCAAGGGCCCATTTCCTCCATTTCGGCGAACGTCTGTTTGGCGGCTGCCAATCGTTCCGGTGCCAGACGTCTGAATTTTGCGAAGACTGGGGGTCCCGTCGTCTTGATATGGTGATAAATACCGTGCTTGGCAGGAACCGTGGGCGTTTGTCGAAGTTCTGGACGGAAAACTTCCGGGTACGACGTGAGGAGGTGTGCGTAGTCATTCGTGGGTGCGCTGATGTGGAGAGCGAGGTTAGAGGGGGTGGGTTGAAGAGGTGTCAACAAGTACGAGTCTGGGTTGACCATTCGTCGGTGGGCGACATCGACCAGAAGGTGGAAATGAGAGAGGAAATCCGCACCGAGGATTGGCATTGTGACGTCAGCAACGAGAAACTTCCAATTGAATTTACCGTTTCCGAACGATAATGTGAGGTTCTCGTAACCGTAGGTGGGTATCGCAGATCCGTTGGCAGCTACCAAGCGGACGTCGGCAGATGTAGACAGACTACGTCGTGTCTTGAAGAGTTTCCTTGGCAAAAGAGAACGACAAGCACCCCTGTCTACCAAAAATCGCACGCCCGTTCCTGCATCATGTAAAATGAAAAGATTAGAAACATGGGAGGCCACCGCCACGAGCGATGGCCTACTTACACGTTTTTCGGCCACTGACAATCCTCGGCACATTTCTTCGCGGTTGCCCCGAATCTGAAGTGGTAGTAGCAAAACTGCGGCGGATGGGAGGTAGTAAGTGGCTGTAGAAATCGTTTGTTGGGGCGCGAGCGATTGGTGGGTGGAGGGTGGCTTTGTCGCCGCTTCGGCACGTCACGGGGTAGGCGTGTATGTCCTACGGCATTCATGTCAGCTTCGGTTGACGTTGAATAGGCATCCTCTTCGTCAGGGGTGGAGGCGTTGATGGAGGTCTTGAAGTGGCTGTCCATAAGGGCGTCGGCTTTGGTTATCAAGTCCTTTATGGGTAAACTATCGACATCGGGTATGGCAGCGCGTATAGGTCCGGGTAAACGGCGTATCCAAAGGGCACGAAGTAGGTTCACCTCACGAGGAGAGCCGTCTGCGGCAGGTTGAAGGCGAGCGATACTGGTCATTTTCCTGAGGGCAAGCGAAGCCCTTTGGTCCCCCAACGGTTGTTGAGAGAGCTGAAAAAACTTTGCTATACGGGCGGCTGGCGACGGCGAGTATTGCTGCAGAAGGTATGTTTTGAGGGCGTCGTACTCTATTGGGGATGTTTTCTTGTTCACAAAGCCAGTCGGATATTTCTGGGAAGGTGTCCTCGGGTATCGCCGCGAGAACATAATCTGCTTTGGTGGTTGAGCGAGTCACGCCGTTGATGCATAACTGGACTTCTGCGCGCTGAAACCAAGCAAACGCCTCTCCGCTGGCGAATGACGAAAGTTTCCGTAGAGTCCGCCACAGTACCAACGATGAAGGGGCGAGGGGGATGGGGGTGGAAGGCGGTGGGAGCGAGTCGACTTCCGGGGTCACCAATGTGACGGCCGAGAGAAAGGTTATGACTCAATGGCAGGATGCAATCAACTGAGTAACTTTATTAAAGAACACTCTCCTTTATATACAAAACCTTAAGGCAACAGGGGGTGGGGGTGGAAGGCGGTGGGAGCGAGTCGACTTCCGGGGTCACTAATGTGACGGCCGAGAGAAAGGTTATGACTCAAAGGCAGGATGCAATCAACTGAGTAACTTTATTAAAGAACACTCTCCTTTATATACAAAACCTCAAGGCAACAGGAATTTTCATGTTCGAGAAACAGACAATGTTAGAGAGGAAACACGCAGACATGTTTATTCTGGTTCTTTTTAGTGCGAGGGAAGAGCGCAGATACAAGCATAATATATACAAAATAATTTATGTACGATCGTGTGACACACGGTTGGTACAAAGCCTTTCAGTGTTCTTCGTCACATAAAAAAGACAAACACCATCACTACATCTGGCAATAAAACTGCACCTTCAAACTGGAAGTGCATCTGTGGTTAATTTCATGCAGTAACGAGGTCTATCCCTCCGTGGAACATGCATTAGTATTCAGTATAATTTCCATTCAGAATTCCAAAAATCAGATAATGGCATAGCTATCCCAAATCCTGCTGCACTGGGGCAAAATCATGAAAAAAACTATTCCCACTATGCTACAAAACCATGGATCTGGATGTTTCACTGCCTAATGATGAGGCCATGTATGTTCCCACCCATCACACCAACGGCGATCCTCATCCAGCCTCCTTTCCTTTTAGAAACATCACTAAAGAAGAATAACAGTAAAAAGGGAACTTGGGAAGGAAGAATTGATTTCTTAGGCTGCTTATTATGCCAGTACGTGCTTCATTTCCTTCAGCCAACTCATACATGTTACCATTCTTCACAGTCTCTTCCACGAGCCCTACTATGGTTTGGCCCGCAATGAAAGTCCTTCACTAAGCAATCAGTTATTTGAATCGTAGACAAACACCAGATATGGTAGCTATTAAACCACTTTTTATACAGGACAAGAAACTTCAGTGGAAGTTCGCCCAATCACAGTTTGGAGATTATTCCTTATTGGTAACATTGAGACCATTGCATACAGAGAAGGTGCTGTGGATTGTGTCTGGGGACTGGGTGGATGGCAGTGAATGGGCTACAGTTTTTACCAACAGTTGTATCTTAACAGGTGGCAAAGTTCTCTTCTTTATTGGTGTTCACCATATCTGCAAAACCTAGTACATACATCAGGGGTCTTTTGCTCCTCTTTCTGTTTTCACAAGGAAGGCATATGATCTGATCAGTATGTTGAGCAAGCAACAACTGGTAATAATGAGCAAAGAAAAATTATTCATGTGTCTTTTGATGAATGGGTCAAACAGCCATGTATAAGTAAACCCCTAGCAGATTTCCGGTTCAAGTGTATGAAGCAAGATCTCTTCATACTTCATGTATGACACGTTTAAGCCAAATATCTCATTCTCTCCTATGATTAGTCTATTTTCAAAAGTTAAGAGTATAGTTTCTCTGGATACGCTTAGTACTTTGTATAAACAACTTAGCTGTATTGTTTTGTTCTTATTTTGTAATATCCTGTCGTTCAGCAAACTTTCCTCTTCATGGAGACCTGCGATCTAACTTGTGTCTTTGGATAAAAGTTTTTCCATACCCCTAAGGTACTTTCATCTCAAAGAGGACATTTGCATCATGATTTGAAGTAAACACCCCCTTTTTTTGCAATTAACTAACCCACGGGGTAAAAGTTAGTTAAGGAATACTACAGAAGCAAAATGTGCAACAATTTGTACAAGAGTAAAAAATAGATCATACTCCTACCATAACCACTAAAAAGTCATTAAATTAAGTATTGCCAATGACTTTGGATCAATTGATTATTTGAAATAATCTTGTAGTATAAAAGAGATATTACAAATATTTAATTTACAGAAAATACCATTTGCAATGTGACTAAGTTCTGTCATGGCAATAAATCAACACATTTCGGTCGATTCCTTCTAAGAGGTAATTATTTCAAGATGGTTACCTCATAAATACAAATCTCATCAAATTTGGTCATCCATTCCTGAGATGTCCTGCTCACATATTCTCTAACTAGACACGATTGAAAAAGAACCTCTCATTTGTGGCCGAGATAATAAAGGTCTCCCTTTGAGGAAATGGAGATTACCATATCCAAAGGCAATACTGAAACAGAAGTAGCTTGTATGCCAGGTGATAGTTCACCGGAGATATAAAAACAAGCTAACTTTTTGGTCATTTGGGAATGATGCATTAGTCTTTGCACAAACTTAACTTCCCTTATTATTGTAACTCCTATCATGTCTGTCTTATTGGTAAACTCATTCAGGGTATGCATGATGCCTTCAACGAAGTTCCACTTCTGATCAGTCATCTAGGATTAGATAAAACGTGTTTTCATTTCTGCTGCATATGGGTTTTCCATTTTCCAAGGGTTATACCTCTTTACAATACACCAAAGCTATAGTTAGCGATCACCCAGAAGTTTCCTCTTATGTAATTCCTTTCATGTCAAATCAAACAGATTAGATTTGTTGTCTTTTCCAAAAGTTGCCTTTAGGCTAAGTAGTAAACATTAAATGGTACAAAATGAGTGCTTAACATCCAAAATCCTAAGAATATCCGAAAGGTAGAGGTGAGAGGGCGTAAATTTTATATTTGCCACCAATGCGTACTGAGAGAGAGAGAGAGAGAGAGAGAGAGAGAGAGAGAGAGAGAGAGAGAGAGAGAGAGAGAGAGATGTTGAATAAGATACAGGTTTCTAAGTACCATTGAATTATTCCATAATCCATCCTCATATGGTCGGAGGGATAAAGAGAGAAGTCATCAGATTCTTCAAATGCCATTGGTGTCTACACAGACTGTGGTACAAACTACAGAGTAATTAATTTTTTTCCAGATTACACTTGACTGTGCACCAAAGAGCATTGGCATATAGAATTAATCATAAAACTTAAGGAGAGGACACATTAAGATTGAGAGAGAGAGAGAGAGAGAGAGAGAGAGAGAGAGAGAGAGAGAGAGAGAGAGAGAGAGAGAGAGAGAGAGAGAGAGAGAGATTTATGTATGAAACAACCTTCTTAAGAATATTATATTCCATTAAAGAAAATATGCAAATGCTTGAATGACATGGGATTCAGGATTTTCCATTTTTTTTTTTTTTTATTCAAATTCCAAGATTAAGTATTGCTGTTTCTTATGTGATTAGGTTATCAAGAATATCTTTTCGGCATAAATCTCTTGGAATGTGGTTGTAACGTTTCTCGTTTAGGGAGTAAGGATTGTATTTTTATTATGATTGTAAATACATTATGAGTCAAGGAATGCTTTTTACAATTTTGGATCTGCATATGACGAATGTTATTCATGTTTTGTGTCCGTCAAATCTCTGATTATGTCGTTATTTCTCCTTTATTACGGAATTACGAGGTTTTCTTTCGTTTCTGATTTTCATGCGGG
>NC_090745.1:90469144-90489144 GCF_036898095.1 Palaemon carinicauda
TGTATTTCCTTCGCTTGATAAAACTACATTAAATATTACTTGATAAGTTTTCCTTTAAACATTTTTTTCTTCTAAAAAGGAATGAATTCTAACTTGACGTTCTTTTTCAAATGAACAAATTAATAACCTGTATAGGTAAGCCAAGTTTGAAAGGAAATGTGTCAACTAACAGCTACTTTCGCACCTTGGTCTTCTTGGCACAAATCCTTGCAGTGTCTTCCTTACATCACAAGGTGATCAACGTCGGTGATTCCGTCTATCGCCTTTACTTTGTCAATGTATCAACAGTCCTCTTCGGTATCACTAAGAAGACCATAAATAGTGTCATTAAGATATCTCTCTCTCTCTCTCTCTCTCTCTCTCTCTCTCTCATCCCCATCCATTTAGGATAAGTTACTCTCCCATTAAACGACCAATTAAAGACGCCCCCTTCGAGTTTGGCTGTTGAAATGTAAACCGTATACTGTCTATGTAACGATTATGATGATGTTTATGACGGTTTTGGTTTAACTGTGGTGATGTCTTTGAGGATGATATGATTGTTGTCTGTAAGTGTAATCGACTCAGGGTTTAGTTAACGTTTAGGGTGATATTTATTGCGATTTGTCGATCTCATTTGATTGTAAATAAATTAGGATAGCATTTAAAAAATGTCTGTCGGATTGCAAAGAAGGTATGCGCAATGATTTCATATAGATAATCTTTAGGGAATTCTATCTTTGCACTCATAAATAAATTTTATAATGGAATAAATCTACGGTCTGATGAAATATTCAAGAGGTATATTACAAAAGTCTTCATTACACTGAACTACAATATTCGCTATGTGAAGTCGCTTGTATGTTAACCCATTTAGAGGAAATAGGCACTTAATTTCTCGCTCTCTAGATAAGGGAACTTTTCATTTAACACAAAAATTGGAAGGCAACTCCCACCCTAAACAGAAATGAGAACGTCCTTGCAAGATAAAATGATTGTACAAGCGTTTGCCACGCTGCTTTTGGGCTCTTTGTTAATTTAAATTAAGGTGAATGTGGTGATTATAGCTTTGTATTAGTGTTCTGCTCAGAGGCTCATTCGCAAGGCAGCAGTTTAACCATAAATATGGTAAGAGATCGTTGTCTTCTCTTCTTGTGAGCTACCCCTTGATAGGAGTAACTCGTTCATTTTGAGAATAATGTATGCACATACAGTATATATATATGTATATATATATATATATATATATATATATATATATATATATATATATATATATATATATATACACATATATATATATACATATATATATATATATATACACATATTTGTGTCTATGATTATATATTCAAAGAAAGGGATAGAAAGAATAATATAACACGGTAGTTAACATTTGTATAAATACATCTCTTCTTTGTTTATAGTTACTAATTTTGTGTAATAGCAAACAAGACGAAATGATCCCCCTATCAATGGACCACTGAATATTTTTGTAATCGAATTTATCGTCTTTGTGGTTGCAGTGGAATGGTCCAAGAAAGATCTGTGGTTTACTAGATTAAATAAGAAAGTGTATATTACAGGGAATATATTTATTATATTAGGAATCAACTTTTTACTCATCCTGTAATGTCTGGATGTATGAATGTCTTTGAACTTGACTTGAAACCATAAATATTGTCCATTCATGTTTTTACCCGTTTTCTCACGGTGTTGATAAGCCCAGTCCGTTTATCGCCTCTTGGAATCAAGAGATTTTATGGTGCCTGGCGATGATAAAAGAAATAACGATCAGTGGCAGGACACGGGTGATTTATACTCGACTAACCCCTGCTCCATGTCTAAGACCCACAGGAAGCTCCGGCTCCAGGTCAGGCCGTGAGGGTAGTCTTTGCTAATCCCAAGTCAATTGACTTGTTTTTAAGCATTGGGGCAATAAAACGGCAGGGGTCCAGCCTTATAGCTTGTTGGTGGAGGCCTGTTTGTCACAAAATTTGTAGCCAGGGATCGTCCTTGTTTGCTGCGAAATAGGTTTAAGGAAGGTAGGTAGGGTTGGCTGGCGGCGGGGATTCACACTCCAATGATAAATGGAGGGTTAAATATATCGATGCCACTGAGTACAAGGTTAAGGAAGAACGTCTACACAATGGCCATTATTGTTATTAACTTTAATATTATGATTAATATTTTAATTGTGTTTAGTAGATTCATCGCCTCGCTTTTGGCTATTCGAATGATAAATACCATGAGTTATGTAAGTAAATTTCTTTCTCGCGTATATATAATTTCATGACTCAAAGGCAGGGTTTAATAAATGCTTCTTGCCTGGAATAAATATTTGTAGATAAGAAAGATAATTATAAAAAAGTGTCAAATTACATACTTATAGTTTCCGAGTTGAATTGAATATTCGTCAAAATATTTGGGTTATTAGGTTATTCATGTACTCTTTTCACATAATTGTACCTATACTTCAATAGGCGATTTAAAAGAAACATTTTTGGTTCGTATCGTTAAATGCTTTTGAATGATGTTATTTTGTATAAACATTTCTTACTTTGCATTGTTGCTTCATTTCCTACGATGTTAGGAATGCTATTTATTCATTTTATATATATATATATATATATATATATATATATATATATATATATATATATATATATATATATATATATGTATATATATACCTATAAGTATATATATATGTATATATACCTATATATATATATATATATATATATATGTGTGTGTATATATATATATATATATATATATATATATATATATATATATATATATGTGTGTGTGTGTGTGTGTGTATGCTGTATATTTATATATAATATTTATACTATACATACGTTATATACAGTATATATATATATATATATATATATATATATATATATATATATATATATATATATATATATATATTATGTGGCTCAGATTTATGGAATAGAAAAAATCCTTCAAAGTACATAAGGAAAGAATACTGTAAATAATGCTTTCTTTTAGCACTTTGATGTAATCATAATCCTGTTTGTTTATTTTCATTTAAAACTTATTCACTTTTTTTCAATGTCTTAATTCCATTCTGTTAAATGATGTGGTATTATTTCACTTATATTTGAAGGGGATTAACGGGATTTTATATGAATTATTTACCTCTCTCTCTCTCTCTCTCTCTCTCTCTCTCTCTCTCTCTCTCTCTCTCTCTCTCTCTCTCTCTCTCTCTCTCTTACCCGTTTATAACATATTCACCAATCATTTACATTATATGAAATTGAAAATATTGTTTTGGATAGTTTCTTCTAATTTTCAAATGCTGTTATGAAAATAAAACATTGTTATCATAGATTTAACTTTCCTTGTAAGGAAAGAAATTTAAAATTGAGCCAAGAACGGCATTGAAACGATTACAGATCATCCAAGCTAAGTAGATTATTATTATTATTATTATTATTATTATTATTAGTAGTAGTAGTAGTAGTAGTAGTAGTAGTAGTAGTAGTAGTAGTAGTAGTAGTCATAATTATGATAATGATTTTAATAAATCTGATTATAATAGCAATACTAATTAGGATGATGAAAATAATATATACTCTTGTTATTCCAATGATATTTCCTGTTTTATTCATAAATGTAGAATGTGTGAATTAGGCTTACCCACTGAGAGTACCAGACAATTTTATTGTTGTAATAGATGTATTATTGTATTATCTAGCTAGAATTTTCGGATATTTTCCTTGTAACAAAAGTAGTTTATTGATGAGTAATTTCACTGAAAATCAAGAATTTGATAAACGTATAAAACTATGCGAATCTAGTTGAACCTTACTTCCCCTCAATTCCACAAGACAGAACAGTAACGATAAGTAGCGCTTATATCTTTCATAGCCATTAATCTGCTTGATAATTCTCTATTTAAACAGACGTTGTTCGTAATGAATTCATATCTCTCTCAGATGAAGTAGTAAACTCGTCTCTTAAAAGAACAGGAAACTTCCGTCTACCAGCAGCTGATGATAGATTGATCGTTATCAGCCATAATGATGGTACAGGATTTTCAGAGAGCTTCGGTGGTACAAATGAGGCTAAATGCTGAATTGTATCAGGAAGTAGTGAATGAAGTTTATCATTCATCTCCCCATTCATAAATGTGCTCATCTTGTTAATGGGGGCTAATTATGATAGCAAGTTGATATCGTCTAAATATCATTTCTTATTTATTGAACGGAATCCGCTTTGAGCCAAAGTGTTTTGACATAATGAGGACCGACTGGGAAATTAATCGCGCATTTCCTTAATAGCTGCCTTATTAGCAAATCAGGCGATGAGAAATACCTCATTAAATAACAGTTACGAGTGGTTTATAATTCATTCGCGCCGTTTGCTCTTCACTTTTTTTCCCCTCAATAAAATTCTCATAAAAGGCTCATTAGCTACACGTATTAGACGGGAAGAGGAGTCGCGTGAGCTCAGCCCTAAAGTAGAGGAAAGAATGTGTTGCCTTCATTTGCTTATTAACTTCATTATTTCGCCACTGGATATGTACAGCCACACGAGTAACACTATCTTCTTGGGTAATTAACAGTTTGTTCTGGGAATTGGGGAGTTTTTATAGCTCTTTTGGGGGAAGAGAGAAAAAGAAGAAAAAAAAGTTGTCGGGGATGGTTGGAGAGACTAATTTGTGGAATTTGATAGAAACGGATAGAGAACGACAAATGGGGAGAGACTGAGGTAAATTTTTATTGGAAATGTATTTTTTTCAGGTTTCATTTTTGACTTTTCTGTAATGCATTCGATAAAATTTTAATTCTCCTTGGATAGTGGTGGGTATTATGAAGAATTGTCTCCTAATGGCGGGTATCATCAAGAATTGTTTCGTCTTCAGACTACTATTAGATGATTAAGTATTGTTCGTAGATACACGAGTATGCTGTGACGGGCCGAGAGAAGGTTGTGACTCAAAGGCAGGTTGAAAGCAACTGAGTGAATTTATATAATAATTATAATAAGTATAGGGAAGTGGGGAATATGGGGAAAGGAAGAGTACCCCTGGATACCATCCAGTTTATAGCTCAAAGGCAGGTACTCGGGATGGGAAAGATTAAGGAAATAGGGAGAAAGAGAAGTACAGGAAAAGAATAAAAGAGAGGGGAAGACCCTCTTGTGATATTAGGGAATTGGTATTATTATTTGCTATTCAATTTTGCCGTAAATTTATTATAGAACACTCTCCTTTATATACAAAAGCTCAAAGCAACAAGAAATTTCATGTTTAAAAAACAGACACTGTTACAGAGGAGAATAGCAGACATGTTTAATCTGGTTCATTTTAGTGCGAGAGAAGAGCGAAGATACAAGCATAATATATACACAAAATGAACTATGTACGATCGTGTGACACACGGTTGGTACATGCCTAAAAATGACATACTGTACATGTTAAACAGGGTGCCCTGATCTAGAGAGGCGAACTGTAGGCGGGTCATCTGGCAGGAGATAAGCAGGTTTTAGACGATCAATGGAGACCCAGTCTTCTTTGCCACGAATGTTTAGTAGGAATGCTTTCGGACTACGTCGGATCACAAGGAAAGGGCCCGTGTAAGGGGGCGTTAGCGGTGGCTTGCTAGTGTCGTTGCGCAGGAAGACGTGCGTTGCAGAGTGCAAGTCTGTCGGTATGTGATGCTTCGCTGGGGGCTTGTAAGTCTGGCGGCATGGAGTAAATTTTCCCACGACGTGACGTATGCGCTGGAGATCATCGGAGGAGGTTGTAGAAGGAAAAAATTCGGCAGGGACGACCAACGGATCGCCATACACCATTTCAGCTGCCGAGACGTCGAGGCCATCTTTAGGAGTGGTCCTTAGTCCCAGGAGGACCCAGGGAAGCTGAGTAAACCAGTTGGAATCCTTGCAGCGGGACATCAAAGCTGCTTTGAGGGTGCGATGAAAACGTTCAACCAATCTATTGGCAGCGGGGTTATAGGCCGTTGTGTGATGTAGTGTGATGCCCAGGAGATTCGCTAATGATGTCCACAATTGAGAGGTGAAAGTGGTACCCCTGTCAGAAGTAATATGCTCAGGGATACCAAATCTTGCAAGTTTCCATGGGAATGGCTTCAGGCCAACGAATGGAGCGGTCGATGACGGTAAACAGGTAACGATGTCCTTGTGATGTGTGTAGGGGACCTACAACGTCGACGTGAATGTGTTCGAAACGACGCTGAGGTTGAGGAAAGGTGCCCACTCCTGAATTCGTGTGTCAATGTACTTTGGAAGTTTGGCAAGAAGTACAGGCACGGACCCAATCCTTAGCATCCTTAGAAATGCCGTGCCAAATGAACTTCGTCTTCAGCAGCTGTGCAGTAGAACGGCACGAAGGATGTGAAAGGCCGTGAATGAAATCAAACACCTGCCGGCGCATGGGAGCAGGGATCCAAGGTCACGGTCTACTAGTACTGACGTCACAGAGGAGGGTGGCGTTGGAGTCTTCGAGGGGGAAATCTTCCCAACGGAGGGACGTTCAGGATGTCCTACATGCTTGATACTCTGGATCCTGTCGTTGGGCTTCAGCCAGGGCGTTGTAATCCAATCCCAGTTGAACGGCAGCCAACGTGTTTCCTAACAGGGCATCGACAACGGGATTCATTTTCCCAGGGACGTATTGAAGGGTGCAATTGTATTCAGCCACAACGGAGAGATGTCGGCGTTGACGGGCGGACCAGGCGTCAGACTGTTGAGTGAAAGTGTGCACCAGAGGCATGCGGTCTGTGCGAATGACGAAGGTCGTACCTTCTAAGAAATGGTGAAAGTGACGGACAGGGAAGTGCACCACCAGCAATTCGCGATCGAAGGTAGAATAACCCGATTCTGCCTTGCACAGTTTTCTGCTGAAGAAGGCCAATGGGCGGGGCGAGCCGTTGACCACTTGCTCGAGTACTGCACCAATAGCGATGTCGATGGCATCAGTGGGGAGACGGAGAGGGGCATGTGGGATAGGAAAAGTGAGAGCCGCAGCAGTGGATAGGGTCTTCTTTGCATTGCAGAAGGCCGCTTCTTGAAGGGGACCCCACTTCAGGTCCTTTGGCTTGCCCTTGAGGGAGGTGTAGAGGGGAGCAAGAGTGGCGGCAATGGCTGGCAGAAAACGGTGATAATAGTTGATCATGCCCAAAAATTCCTGCAGAGCTTTGACGGTCGAGGGCGCGGGGAAGTCCTGAACGGCTGCTACCTTCTCAGGGAGGGGATGGACTCCTTCAGGAGTGATGCGGTGCCCTAAGAACGACACTTCATTGGCGCCAAAGGTACACTTGTCGTACCGGACTACAAGGCCGTTTTGTTGCAGGCGGTCGAGCACGATGCGCAGGTGACGGAGGTGTTCCTCTTTTGAGGAGGAGAACACAAGTATGTCGTCCACATAACATACACAGAAGGGAAGGTCCCCTAAGATGCCATCCATGAGACGTTGAAACGTGGCCCCAGCATTACGAAGACCAAAACAGGAGTAATTGAAGGTGTATGTACCAAACGGAGTGGTGATGGCGGTCTTGGGGATGTCTTCTGGGTTCATAGGCACCTGATAATACCCCTTCAGGAGGTCGAGCGTAGAGAAAACCTTCGCTTTGTGCAGGTAGGAGTCCACGTCAGCAATGTTTGGGAGGGGGTAGTGATCCGGTTCTGTTTGCATGTTCCGGCGCCTGTAATCCCCGCACGGGCGGAGGAAGCTGTCTTTCTTCAGAACGATGTGTAAGGGTGACGACCATGGGCTGGAGGCCTTTTGGCAAAGGCCCATTTCCTCCATTTCGGCGAACGTCTGTTTGGCAGCTGCCAATCGTTCCGGTGCCAGACGTCTGAATTTTGCGAAGACTGGGGGTCCCGTCGTCTTGATATAGTGATAAATACCGTGCTTGGCAGGAGCCGTGGGCGTTTGGCGAAGTTCTGGACGGAAAACTTCCGGGTACGACGTGAGGAGGTGGGCGTAGGCATCCGTGGGTGCGCTGATGTGGAGAGCGAGGTTGGAGGGGACGGGCTGAAGAGGTGTCGACAAGTACGAGGATTGGCAATGTGACGTCAGCAACGAGAAACTTCCAATTAAATTTACCATTTCCGAACGATAATATGAGGTTCTCGTAGCCGTAGGTGGGTATCGCAGATCCGTTGGCAGCTACCAAGCGGATGTCGGCAGACGTAGACAGACTACGTCGTGTCCTGAAGAGTTCCCTTGGCAAAAGAGAACGACAAGCTCCCGTGTCTACCAAAAATCGCACGCCCGTTCCTGCATCATGTAAAAGGAAAAGATTAGAAACACGGGAGGCCACCGCCACGAGCGATGGCCTACTTACACGTTTTTTGGCCACTGACAATCCTTGGCACATTTCTTCGCGGTTGCCCTGAATCTGAAGTGGTAGTAGCAAAACTGCGGCGAATGGGAGGTAGTAAGGGGCTGTAGAAGTCGTTGGTTGGGGCGCGAGCGAGTGGTGGGTGGTGGGTGGCTTTGTCGCCGCTTCGGCACGTCACGGGGTAGGCATGTATGTCCTACGGCATTCACCTCAGCTTCGGGTGACGTTGAATAGGCGTCCTCTTCGTCAGGGGTGGAGGTGTTGATGGAGGTTTTGAAGTGGCTGTCCATAAGGGCGTCGGCTTTGGTCATCAAGTCCTTTATGGGTAAACTATCGACATCGGGTATGGCAGCGCGTATATGTCCGGGTAAACGGCTTATCCAAAGGGCACGAAGAAGGTTCACCTGTCGAGAAGAGCCGTCTGCGGCAGGTTGCAGGCGAGCGATACTGGTCATTTCCCTGAGGGCGAGCGAAGCCCTTTGGTCCCTCAACAGTTGTTGCGAGAGCTGAAAAAGCTTTGCTATACGGACGGCTGGCGACGGCGAGTACTGCTGCAGAAGGTATGTTTTGAGGGCGTCATGGGCTATTGGGGTGTCTCCCTGTTCACAAAGCCAGTCGGATATTTCCGGGAAGGTGTCCTCGGGTATTGCCGCGAGAACATAATCTGCTATGGTGGTTGAGCGAGTCACGCCCTTGATGCGAAACTGGACTTCTGCATGCTGAAACCAAGCAAACGCCTCTCCGCTGGCGAATGATGAAAGTTTCAATGGGGGAGTCGCAGCAATAACTTCCGTAGAGTCCTCCATAGTACCAACAATGTAGGGGCGAGGGGTGGAAGGCGGGAGGAGCGAGTCGACTTCCGGGGTCACCAATGTGACGGGCCGAGAGAAGGTTGTGACTCAAAGGCAGGTTGAAAACAACTGAGTAAATTTATTATAGACTACTCTCCTTTATATACAAAAGCTCAAAGCAACAAGAAATTTCATGTTTAAAAAACAGACACTGTTATAGAGGAGAATAGCAGACATGTTTAATCTGGTTCATTTTAGTGCGAGGGAAGAGCGAAGATACAAGCATAATATATACACAAAATGAACTATGTACGATCGTGTGACACACGGTTGGTACAATGCCCGTTTCCATTATTAATCTAGCTGATTGTGTCATGTTTCACACTGAATAGGTAGTTAAAGTTTTTACCAAAATTTTCAGGACTCATTTTTACATAATTTAGCAGTTTGTTTTATTCAGCCACGACTCAGGAGACGTGAATCTGAACAAAATTTACACAAACAAAAAAGTATTAAGTTAACGCAAGTTTTATGAAAATATATACGAATTTGATTATCTTTGTCATAACTTTTAATTACATTGACTTGATTTGACTTATTTTGTGAAACCTAAAAGCAGTTTCTTGTGTTTGTGATTGGTGACAAGTCTAACTCTCGCAGTGTTTTAAGTTTTTGGATGACTGCCATTTTTCATTGATATTTATCCCCTATATCTAGTGAAGTATAATAATGTCGTCTGATAGAGTCATCAAAATAACGGCTTGAACTATATAGAAATGGATATTAAATACGTTTTAGTTGTATTTAATTTGTATCATCGTCTCAGCCTCCCTTTCCTTCTCCTCTGAATCATCATCTTCGTCATTATCATCATCACCAGATAATATTCTCTATATTACAAGTGCAAATTTTGATTGAGGGAAATATACTTGGTCTCTCTTCAAGTGTTATATTAAAGTTTAGAGGGGAGACTGTGCCTCCATGCATGACTCTTTTCTGATCTTGATGCTGGAGGTATTTAGCCAAGTGTTTATACCTCTATGAAATTCCTCAATTATTCCTTTGTTTCTTCGTTGAACCCAGCTTTTCTCATCACTTCTAGCAAGGACGAGTGACCTCTCAAGTTAAAAGTCTTCTGGAAATATCATCATCATCTCCTCCTACGCCTATTGACGCACAGGGCCTCGATTAGATTTCGACAGTCATCTCTATCTTGCGCTTTTAAATCAATACTTCTCCATGCATCATCTCCCACTTCACGCTTCATGGCCCTCACCCATGTAGGCCTGTGTCTTCCAACTCTTCTAGTGCCTTGTGGAGCCCAGTTGAAAGTTTGGTGAACTAATCTCTCTTGGGGAGTGTGAAGAACATGGCCAAATCATCTCCTTCTACCCCTCACAATTATCTCATCCACATATGGCACTCTAATCTCTCGTTAAATAGTTTCATTTCTAAAACTGTTCTGCTATTCAACACTCAATATTTCCTGTTACCAGTACAGCCCAATCCTTCTCCACCATCCCCAACTGAAAATATATAAAAGCTAAATATAAGTTTATTTTCTTTAGCATGATCCACAAGATCCTGTAATATTCTTGGGTGACTTAATTCTCTACAACTTAGAAGTCGGTAGGTCATACAGTATATTCGGGAATTTTCATGCCCATGATCTATTTAGTATGTCCCAAGGTTAGATCCTGAAGTAAGCTCATCTTTATCTATTTCTTCCTTTTCTGATTATCTTCATCATCTCCAGTGATTTAAGGACTTGATCTGCTAAGGGTCCTTAGTAGAAATAACGGTTACCCAAGGCTGGTATTCCACATAAAGGCATTCATAGCTATGCGGCCAAAGTTTTTCCCTTATCCTCGTTGGACTGCTGCACGCTCACGCTTCCTTCTTGCATGGTTCAGAAGCCTCTGCTTCGGTCCCTTGAAACTTCATATTAATCCCATTTAATTATTATTATTATTATTATTATTATTATTATTAATAATAATAATAATAATAATAATAATAATAATAATAATAATAATAATAATAATAATAATAGCCAAGCTACAGTCCTAATTAGATAAGCAAAAGCTTCAAAGTAAGGCCACTGTGAGGTGGAGATGGTGTGTTACTGTTATCTGGGTCTCCAGCATTGAGGAACACCATATATAGGCCTGCTGTCTCTATATACGGTATCAAACAATTAGGGGTTACATTTCTGTCAATTGTCGTCTTATAGTTTCCTGTTGTTCCTTTGGCCCTCCTGCCATTTTCTGCTGGTGTCAATTTCTTATAGACTGTTAAATCATTTTGGGTCCCAAACTCTTTCAACATTTTAACCAATTTAAAATGCCACACAAAATTTCAATATTGATATGTATAGCGGAATTAAAACACTAGAGATATTTTCTTTTATTTATTCTATTTGAACATTATGCTTCTCTAATGACTATTGGCAAAGATTTCAGGAACATTTGTTATATGATCAGTGGGATGTATCGAGTTGCATGCTTGTGAACACAGCATAAGAATGGTGTAACGGTGGGTAAATACTAACTATTCTGCACTGGACAGAACATATACATAACAGCTTATGTCTACCTTGGCCACTGCTCACTGATACACTGACAGTATGATTCTGTGAAATAAAAGTAGCCTCAGGCAGTGTGAGTGACTGGTACTGGACATGTCATCTGAGTTACTGAGAGACTTGTGTCCTGAAGCGTACCAGTCAAAATAATTGTGGGTTGCCACACATAGATACCTATATCTTCTATTCTAAAAATGTATATTAATGTTGTATGTTTATTGTTATTCGGTTTCATTTTATTATTTAATTATAATATGTTTACTTTACAACTTTACGTAATAAGACTAATTTACCATTACTCCTAATGCCAGGAACTGCAATGTATTCTGGATTTTCAGATTTAGCAACTTTTTTTTTCTGTCAACCATCCATTATCCCACAAAAATTGTTAATATTACCCGTAAAGATTACCCCCAAAGCGTAATTTACCTCCAATTTAGGAACCACCGCCGTAAGTGATGATGTCTCGATGATTTTTTTCTCTTCTTTTTTGCTAGCATGTTGATTATTTGCTTCTGACTCTTCTTAGCGTGATTTAGTCCTCATGTTGAGAGTCAAGGTTACTCCTTTAGTTTACCACCGATTAGTTGAATCTCTGCTTTGACATTCTTAGAACGGAGCAGAAATTACATCGTCATCATTAGCTAACCTCACACATTTTATTCTCCACATTTTATTCCGGACTTGGAACTTGAATATCCAGACGATTCCAAATATCTTAGGAAATGGAAGTTTGCGCGTGAAGCACACATGCACGTATAAGCACGCACACATTTCGTTCAATCAAATTAGGTTAGATATGTTACGTTCAAGTTTTTCTTTTCTTTTTTCTGTTTGAGGGGCACCATACCTTGACTTAAGTTTTTGTTCCCTTTTAAAGATATTTCCGTAGGTTCAATAATTCAGGTATTGATTTGGTTTTATGATGGAAGTTAGCAAAGGAGAAACTAACAGAACTTTTTTTTTCTTCTGAAACCCTTGTTGATTATCCCATAGAGTAAATTTGAGTAAGAAGTCATTTGATGTATTGTTTTCCAGTGATCATTTATGTTGCTTTGTATTTTTTTTTTTTTTTTTTTTTTTTTTTTTTGTATGATCTTGTAGTTGACGTTTTACCAATTTTTTTTTTTTTTTAACAACAGCTATCATAGTCTTTTACTAATGAAAATACAATAGTGAAAGGGACATTAATTTTATAAGGGAAATAAATTAATACAGTAATTTAATTTCCTGAACTCTTGAAATATTTGATTGCGGTGTTAGATAAGTAGAAATGCTTTACTTTAATGAAGAATTAGAAAAAAAATTATTTTGATGTTTTTATCAATTTTAACAATCATTAGCATAGGATTGTTTTGAGGTCCAAAAATCAGAATGCATTGAATCAAAACAAGGATACCTAGAGGGGCACTCGGTAGAGCTCAGACCTCCACCGCGGCAGCCTATTTCTTGACTTTTTGCTCGACCTTGACCCTGACCTTTGCCCTTGACATGTATTAATTGGCTTGGTTTTTAATACACAAATATGAACCAAGTTGGAATTCTCCGTGACAAGGATGTCCAAACTTATGGCCAATTACGTGATATAGACGTTTTGCTCCTCCGTGACCTTGACCTTTGACCTTCGACCTTTCAAAATTTAATCATTTCCAGCTTTTTACATAACAGTTTAAAATCCCTACAAGTTCCATTACTTTACAATTAAAATTGTGGCCGTATGGTTGACCGGAATTTTACCATTTCCATGACCATGTACTCGACCTTGACCTTCGACCTAAACATGTAAGAATTTGCGTGGATTTTCATACACTCAAATATGAACCAAATTTGAAGTCTCTGTGACAAGGATGTCCAAACTTATGGCTGATTACGAGATATGACATATGGACGTTTTGCTCGTCCGTGACCTTGACCTTTGACCTTCCAAAATTTAATCCTTTCTAGCTCTTTACATAACAGTTTAAAAGCCCTACAAGTTCCATCACTTTACAATTGAAAGTGTGGCCGTATGGTTAATGACCGGAATTTGACCATTTCCTTGACCATGTACTCAACCTTGACCTTCGACCTAAACATGTAAGAATTTGCATGGGTTTTCATACACTCAAATATGAACCAAGTTTGAAGTCTGTTTGACAAAGATGTCCAAATTTATGGCTGATTACGAGATATGGACGTTTTGCTCGTCCGTGACCTTGACCTTTGACCTTCCAAAATTTAATCATTTATGGCTCTTTACATAACAGTTTAAAAGCCCTACAAGTTCCATTGCTTTACAATTGAAATTGTGGCCGTAGGGTTGGTGACCGGAATTTTACCATATCCTTGACCATGTACTCGACCTTGACCTTCGACCTAAACATGTAAGAATTTGCGTGGATTTTATACACTCAAATATGAACCAAGTTTGAAATCTCTGTGACAAGTGTGCAAAATGGCTGATTACGTGAATTGGCTATTTTGCTTGGCCGTGACCTTGACCTTCCAAATATAAGCATTTCCAGCTATTTATATAACAGTTAATCCCTGCAAGTTTCATTACTCTACGATTAAAATTGTGGCCAGGAAGGTGTTCACTAAAAACACAAACACAAACACACAAACAGTGGGTAAAACATAACCTCCTTCCAACTTCGTTGGCAGAGGTAACAAAGGTCAAGGTTCGTAAATAAAGAAGGGAACTTAAGTGTTTTATGTACCTTTCTTTCAAGAGAAAAAAGTATCCGAGGTACATGCTTGTCTGTGATGAATTTGGTTTACTTTAGATTTTGAAATAAGTTTAGCTTAAATCGCAAAAATAACTAGAAGAAATAATTGGCTGGAGACTGAATGGAATCGTTTCACGCCTTCCACGCTAATTTTAACCTCGGAACGATCATATATCAAAGTATTAATTATGGCTGTCGCTTTACGCTTGACAGCAAAGGTTAATGGTATATGATCGCATTTCCTCATGATTTACATTTCTCCTCTTACCTAGTGGGATCGCAAAACAATTTTAGATTATGGATCTTTTAGCAGTTTCATCTAATATCCATTAAAGTATTTCATAATTAATTTCTTTCTTTTAGATTTTATTATTCATTTTTTATAGTTATTCGTTATTTATATGGCAGTTGTTTTGCAGAGGTTAATATTATTAAACATTACAGATGTAAATCAACACTATTCTTTTACGGTAATCACTTTTGGACATCGCTGGGTGTCCAATTTATATTTCTAGTACAGTGTAGTTACAGTATATTTTTCTGGAGCTTAAATGAAAAACAAACACCATAATGTCTTCAAATTCTAAGTTTCGAAAAGGAATACATACATCAAAGAAATTTCATAGAAGATTGATCACCATGTACAAAGGTTTTGAATTCTTTCATTGATTACTCAATCCTGAAAGACCTTGAATCCATATCTTCGTAATCAGGCACCTTTAGGAACAGAATAAATTTACGTCTGCAAAAAAATGTTTTCTTTTTCTCTGATTCCTTCTGATTGCGTACTTTTGATTTCGTCTTAAAATAGCTTAGGGATGTTATTTTGACTTACCAATAGTTTAACGGAAACGTCTTGAGCAATGAGTAAAACTACATAATTTATCTTATGTCTCATATGATGTTCATTTAATTATATATATATATATATATATATATATATATATATATATATATATATATATATACTGTATATATATATATATATATATATATATATATATATATATATATATATACTGTATATATATATATATATATATATATATATATATACTGTATATATATATATATATTTATATATATATATATATATATATATATATATATATATATATATATATATATATATATACACATATTAATCAATAGGCAAATAGATGAATAGGGGTCGGGATTAGCCCCTTAACTGAACTATTACTGCGCCATATTTTTTTTTCTTTTTTTTAAATGATCAGGCTCATTAGTATTTTTAAGAGGGTTGGCTCGTCTAGATTTGCTTTCAGATATTTGATTTTTTTAACCTTTACAGTTCCAGTGGAGCTTTCAATAGTTTTCGCTATTCCTACTTTACTTGGAGTCACACACCCTAACATTCCTCTCATGGTTCACTTTTCTCCAATATTCGACTTCTTAAAATTATTTATTTAGACTTTCTGATTTCAAAATATATTTTTACTAGTCTCTGTAATTTTTCCTTGCTATTCCTAGTCAATAATACTACATGATCATTAATTCTGCAAAAACATGCTATTCAAAGGCATCCAAAAACCAGGGCTAATGTTATTATATCTTGAAACAAAATTTTGTCTAGTCCTTAAATACTACTCAAAATACCACAATGTAACAAATTTTAAGCCGCTAGATTGTGAATAAAAATTCTAATATCAAAATCCTATAAAATCTTTCGTAATGATGAAAGAGCGAAAGCCCCTGAAATTTCCTTTCTTGAATACATGTTTGAATGTATATTCATTTTATACTAAGATCCATTAATAAAGAGGTGTTAAAATGACGAATCTATTTTCTAATATAAAAAAGAACAGATCAAACTCTTAAACTCTTTCAAAATGATTGGTATTCATAGGGAGGAAGATGAAGAACATCCTGAATCACCTTACACTGAAGTCATTTACTTTCCAGTTTGCATCTAGTGCGTCAGCTTTGACTTTGTCATCAATATCCCACGATATCATCCTCATACACTGTATGGTGTAAGGGTGTGGCAACCCTGCCTCTGTTCAATTACTTATTTAGAAATGTGACCTACCAACTTTGTCTATTTTCTTAGACTATCTTTTTTTCCTGATATCCTATCATCTTCTCACCTAAGTAAAATATCTTTGCAGCAGCACATTTGTTATATTTCCTGGCCTCTTCAATGGCTTTAACTTAAAACTTGCTTCCTACTTTTTTCCATTTTACTTGTGGCTCCATGATAACAATTTGATCAAGTATTTTGTGGATTGCTTTATAAACTACCAATTGTCACTACAGGTGAAAGTTTCCATGTGGCAATTGTCATATTTTAGACCTAACTGATAGCAGGCAAGCAGTCCAAATGATTTAAAGTTACCATATAATGAATTAATAGAAGAAATTCAGAGCTGTAGTAAGCTAGTAGAAGGTTACGGGAGGCTTCAATATTAGTGCAAGTTTTTATAGTAATTTTGTTTCAAGACTCACAAGAATAGGTTTCTTTATTTAAAATTTCCTGAAGATGATGTTAAGATGGTAAATTTTGGTGTAAGCTACTAAGAGTGCAAGTTTGGTAATGTAAGTAGACTATCAAGAATGACCAAAAAGAACTATTGACAGTAAACCAGAGAAATTTTCCTAAAATGGTACCAAATTTTATACACTTTATCAAATAAAACTACGGCCAGTATGTTGTGCAATAAAGGATACACAAAGCTAAAAGTTAAAGATTACTTAGTTGTGTAATGGTGATCCATATTTTAAAATCTCGCTATTAGAAAAGCATTCCTACTACTCTTCAGTTAATAAACAGATAAGTCACTCATCCTATTATACGATGAATGTTAGAGTTTTAATCTGTTCTGCTCAGTATTCTTAGTACTTGACCTTTACCCTGTTGTCCTAATACATTCTTCTAAGGTTAACCACTCATCTCACTAAGCCTCCTAATCCTATTCACTAAGAAATCACAAAATTTACTAGTTGCCTCATCATTCATTGTTGCATGTAACTTACGGGATCATTCAAATGATAATATGTTACTAACATTTCCTTTGTCATCCTTTGTCATTTCGTGTGATCCTTTAGAATTCGTTCTTGTAAACGCTAGATTTAGCAATGAAAGCAACTATCTCTTCTTGTTGGTCTTCAGCTTTGTAATTATCATTTATATACCCAGAAACTGTACGACTTAACTCGAAGTTATTTGGCTCATTTCTTTTATCCTGATTTGCCTACAATAACAAACATTCTCTTTTGCAACATTTTGTCTGCATTAAGTCTACCTATTATTCATATTTTGATTTGCACATTCACTCATCCGAACTCACCAGCAAATTATTGCTCTTCTGTATTATGCTATTTATGTTTGAACTATCATGAACAGCCACTCAGGCTAATCAGCTTTTACGTCTTCACCAAAACAAAGCAATTATTCAGCAACATTCTATCACTTCCATGGTCTCAGCACTTAGTTCTTGCCTTGTTTTAAATGTTCTCTCTTCTACTTTTCCTACCAATTGTAATCCTACAGTTCAGATCTCGAACCAGAGACAATGATTCTTTATAATCTCATATTCCTTCCCTTTCTCTTTCGTATTTTTGGTGTCAACAAGCCTTCATTGCCTTCGCCAAAGTCGAAGATTTTTCACCCCTGTCGTCTGTTTCCTAGTTTATGTGTTCGGTTGTTTATGAGCAATTTTACACAAAAACTACTGCGTCGATTTTGACCAAACTTGGTGATAATTTTGGGTATGAATCTGTAACATTTTGGAGAAAGTACATCAAAGTACAAGTACTCAGCAGTATTTGAAAATAATCGCAATGTTAAATAAATGGCAAATATATTAACTTTAACGAAACTTAGTGGACTTGTGGATTATGACTCAAGGACAAATCCTTTAGATTTTGAAGAAAATACATCGAAGTACAAGTACGCAGTGGTGGTACGAGCAAAATAAGACTGCTTGGTATGACGAGAGTACGCTCACTATTGAGTGCCCCTCTAGTTATTTTAAAGTAAACACGCTAATTTAAATTTTTTCTTTTCGTTCATACCACGGTTATGCACAATTCAATTTCCCTAATTAACATTTATTCTGTTTACCTAGAACATGGAATGTGGTTGCATAAATCGTGTTCGTTGCCATTCCGATATAACAGCGCTCCATACAGATGAATGCCATTGTCGAACTAGGAATCATGGGAAAAATCGTGTGTGATTGCCAGGGTTTTATTATCCTTGCTTTATATTCTTAAGCTTCCCATCTTGGTCTCATTCAATGACACTTTAACAATCATCTGAGTGCTATAAATAAAACCTTAATCTCAGTTGTATTCACTCAATCGTTTTTTAAATTTAAGATCTTGCGAGCATCAGAATCTGATTAGACAAACCTATGATACATAAAAAGACCCATATATCGAAAAGAGGATTGCGTTATATGAAATCAGGGGGAAAGTTTTGAAAACAGCACTTAAGACAGGATGTTTTCATTCGTCGTCGTCATCATCATCATCATCATCAGTGGACGGGGGCCCTCGGAAGGTATAAATACATCAATTATAATAGACTCCAAAGTGATTATCTCTGCCATAAATAATCCTATTTTGTTTCACCGGAGTTAACATCACAATGTTTTGATTTACGTCCCATAAATTAGGGTTCAGAGTTGGCCCCCCCTAACAAGCTATTAGCTAATGAAGGCAGTATATTTTCCACCTTCGCCTCCTCCTTCGGCCTCTGCAGTGGTTTTAGGGTGCATTGGTGTGGTGCTAGCCATGTGTTTGATTTCGTCCTGGTTATTAATTAGTTGAACGTAGATGGGTGACTTGAAATGTTCCCCGGGAAATGCACTGAAGATGGCTAACTCTGCACAGGCCATTTGTTTACGTTTCTCGTAATTTACAGCAGTGATATAAATATAATATCAGCATGTAAAATTTATAATTTAGATAAGGTTGTCTTCATCAATCAGTTATAGTTACGGCTCTAGTGCGTTGTAGGGAGCTTAACACATTTGACATTAATTTGTTTTTTGTTTTTATGAAATTATTTTAGACGGATTGTGTTGTTAAGATTTGTTTTGAATAAATGAAACAACAAAGACCAAACAATGACTATTAAGCCCCGAAGGAACATAACTTGATTATGAGATTATAATAGAAATAAAAGCAAAATTGAAGTTAGAATTAATTCTCTGATATTTATTATACATTTAGCCCTTGGCTTGAAGTTGATCAAGTGCTTTGCTTACATTGGTTTTAGAAATTCATTGTCCTGAGATATCTGCACAAGATCGTTCATGTTAACATATTACGTGTAGTATTTGAATTCATTTTAATTTCTATTATAAATGTAGTCATTAATTAAAACTTAACGCTTTGAAACCATGAATGTTTAAATCTCACGTGTAGTTACTTAACTTCGCTGACGTCCACAAATCATTTCTTTGCTCTTTGATGATTAAAAACTAGAATGCAGAAATGCGAGTATTAGTATTTGTACACACTCCTACATCATGTTCAATAACATAAAATGGCAGCCTTATGAAAGCTCGGTTTCTTTGTCTCTTAAGCGTAAAATTGTTATAAATATTCTCATATTTTATACATA
>NC_090745.1:90501644-90549144 GCF_036898095.1 Palaemon carinicauda
TAAAGCTCTGTTGATGGACCTTGATGCTTATGGAAGTGTAGACCCAAATGGTATTTTTCTTATATTTTTATGAAGATTGCAGATTTCTTAGATTCAAAGTTATCTGTTATTTTGCGCAAGTTAGCAAGGAGAGGAGCTTTTAGCACTAGTTGGAGAATTGGTAATGTTACGCCTCTATGTAAATATGTTTGTGGTAGCTCAAGTCCAACTGATTACCGCCCAATTTCCATAACTCCCATATTATCTAAAGATTTTGAACGTCTTCTGGCAAAATGTCTTTATATGTTTGCGGAAAGTAATCATCTATTCCCTAGTTTACAATTTGGTTTTCGTAAAGACCTTGGAGCATGTGATGCCCTTCTTACAATTTCCAGTGCTGTACATAAATCCATTGATTGTGGTCAGGAAGTTCGTATGATTGGCCTTGAATTTAGTGCTTCCTTTGACCCTGTTAATCATGAGGCCCTTGTTTTCAAACTCAAACAGTTGGGAGTTGGTGGGTCGTTTCTTAGCATTATTATGGATTTTTTAAGTAATAGATCTCAAAGAGTTGCTGTTGATGGGCACCATAGTGAGTATAGGAATGTGATATCTGGTGCTCCACAGGGTAGTGTTCTTGGCCCACTACTTTTCATGCTATATACACATGACATGTGGTTTGGCTTAGAAAACAAGCTTGTTCCATATGCAGACGACGCATCAATTCCATCCCCTGAATGTAGATCTGGGGTTGCTAAATCCCTAAATAGAGATCTAGCTAAAATTAGTGCATGGTGTAAATTATGGGGTATGAAGTTGAATCTTAACAAAACTCAAAGTATGATTGTAAGGACAGTGGCTCATCAACATTCGGATCTTGGTATTGATAATGTTTCTTTACCTATGTATGACTCTTTTTTAAAATTTTAGGTGCGATTTTCGACAGCAAATTTACTCTTGAGAAACACATTAGGTCTGTGTCTTCTTCAATTGCACAAAAAATTGGCTTATTGAGAAAGTCTTTCAAGATTTTCGGTGATCAATCTATTCTGAAGAAGTGTTTTAATTCTTTCATTCTGCCTTGTTTTGAGTATTGTTCTCCTGTCTGGTTTTCAGCTGCTGATTCTCATCTTAATTTGTTGGACAGAAACTTACGGTCTATTAAATTTCTTATTCCTGATCTAGATATTAATCTTTGGCACCGTCGTTCAATTAGTTCATTATGCATGTTGCATAAGAGTTTTCATAATTCTGACCATTCTTTACATTTAGATCTTCGAGCACAATTCCATCCTGTTCGTAATACTAGGCAGGCAGCTAATTCTAATAGCCAGGCCCCCTCCATCATGATGCTCAATGCTACACAGTATTCTAGAAGTTTTATTCCAGCTGTGACCAAGCTGTGGAAAGATCTTCCTAATCGGGTAGTTGAATCAGTAGAACTTCAAAATTTCAAAGTTGCAGCAACTGTTTTATATGTTAAACAGACTGACATAAGTCTTTTACAGTTATATATGACATATCTGTTTTGATGTTGTTACTGTTTGTAGAATTAGAATATTTATTGTTTATTTGTTCTCATCCTTTACTTATTTCCTTGTTTCCTTTCCTCACTGGGCTATTTTTCCCTATTGGAACCTTTGGGCTTATAGCATCTTGCTTTTGCAACTAGGGTAATAATATATATATATATATATATATATATATATATATATATATGTATATATATAGATATATATATATATATATATATATATATATATATATATATATATGTATATATATAGATATATATATATATATATATATATATATATATATATATATATATATATATATATATATATATATATATATATTTCGGCACCTACTGATTCCTCTTTTTCTCTATTAACTCTATTAACGGGTTACTTAATCAACTAGTCATTAAACCTCTACATTACTTCAAATCTTCAAAATTCCGCAATTAGCTTTTTAGTGACATATACAGGTGCAGCAATGCTTTAACATTGGGAGATTCATGATCAGTCAGTAACTACCTTAAGTTTAGTGATATACATTATCTAATACACACACCTATATGTGTGCATATATTCAGTGATAGATAGATAGGTAGATAGTGTATATATATACATATATATATATATATATATATATATATATATATATATATATATGTGTGTGTGTGTGTGTGTGTGTGTGTGTGTCTATACATTGATTGTTAGATAGTTAGATTGATGTTTACATGCACACAAACATACTTTGAATACACAACACTTATACATACCTACTCCTAATCTGACACTGATGTAGATATATTACAGTTGATTCAGTGTAATGTGAAGGTTTACATGACCCTCCTGGTATCTTAGCTACTGCATCCTTTTGATTCTTTAATCATAAGTATGGTTTATATTATTTTAGTTAATTTTTGTGATAGCCGTTTTCATTACATTATTAACGATTGCATGGAGTGTTTTAGCAAGCTGTCAAGATTTGCATGTCTAAGTAGTTCACTTTCGTTTTTTGGCATATAACTGTGTCTTTGGATTTTTGGTAACTTTAGTAATGTACTTGACTACTGCCTCTTCTTTGTATTATCATATGATTTATTTTGAATACTAATTCATCCATTATTAGAGATGATTTTCTTAAACTCCTTTGCATTAAATTTTCTCTTGAAACTGGAGGTACATTTCAGATAATTTTGATAAACACAAATTCCAGAAGGTATTCCATGTTATAATCCTATTTCTTTTCAACTTCAAATTGAAGCAGATTGGAATTTCATGTCGGTCTTGTGTGAAAATTAAAAGGACCTACAATCTTTTCCTTCCAATCTTGTTTGCCTCCTTGATCGCCAAGACCTAGAAGAAATACCATCCTTCCTAAAGTTGTTCCTAAAACACGCACTCACATTCACATTCACTATTCTTGTATAGGTCAGTTGTCAGTAACAACTCAATCAAGCTGTCATCCGTCGTGGTCCTCGACGAGCACGACATAAATAATCGAGCTCAGGAGGTGAATGTCAATGAATGATGGGAGATGACTGATGGCCAGAATGTCTGGTATTGTTGAGACAAATGTCGACCGACCACTCCTGGATCAGGCTCTCTCTCTCTTTCTGTTTTTCCTTCTTCTTCTTTAATCCTTATTTAAGTCTGATTTCTTCCCCGTCGGTGAGCCACAGAAGCATTTCGAGTGGAAGTTTTTTCATCTTAGGTCATAGTTCGAGATAATGTATTGACGATAGCATTCTAGGCTTTTTTTTCTCTCTTATTAACATATCAGATTTTCTATGCTCACGGCATTCTTTTACCTTCTACCTAGACATATATGCTTGTGATTTTTCCTTCATTCTTTCATGATCTTAACTCTATATTCTTGTTGCTCTCTTTAAATGTAGCGGTAATTATTCTGATCTATGATTGTTGTCCAATTTCAGAACTTTTGCTTTATGATGAATTTGAGGGGATTTTCCCAAGTTGCACACGATGCTGAATGGCTTTCTAGACCAAAACACTGATAACTCTTATATTATATTAGCTTTAGTTACAAGCAGCTAAGTGGTATCTTTTCTTGTATATTCACTGCTTGTTATGGTGCCTTCAAGTGATCTCTATTAATTGGGTCTCAGTGACCCGTTTTCAGAATACTCAGCCTTACACAGGCAATTAATTGTTGCTATTGTAACCCGCCGTTGCACTGAACCTTTGCTCTTCATTGTATTATTTAGTCATGACTTGAAATTGTTACCCAAGTACTTGGTCATGAAAAGGACAGGAATATTCGACTTGAATTCCGCTTTGATAACAGCGATTATTAAAAGATACCCCAAGATCACAACAACTATAGTGTCCCACGTTGGGAAATTTTCTGTCAATTACCATGCAAAATATCGGACATTGAATAAAAAAGTGGGTTTACTGTAACACTATATTTATCGTGCAATGATTTTAATTGTTGAATATTCCACCCTAATAAATTTTCACATCCAGATTTCCATTGATTTGTTATTTACTTCCTCAACCATGATTATAAGTTGTCTTATTATTGTGTTCGTTATTTTTATCAGTGGATGTTAATAGTATTGTTTATGTTGCAAATATTTTTTTTTCTAGCAAAAACTATTTCTGCAAGAACTAATATCTAATGTGATTCAGCATTTCATTTAATTGAAGTGATGCAATCCTGTTCTGTCTATGAACCAGTCGTTGACATTGGTCGTTCACTTATCCAAAATAGTAATATGGATTTAAGGGGCTCAGGGTTTCACTGTCATTTGATGTTAAGGAAAAACTCTAATAAAGTCTCCATTTAATAAGTATCTCCGTTAACAAGTATTTAGGGCTACAGGATAGATGGAAATATATGAGAGAGTTTTATGATTATTCTATTTTACATCCTGTCCGTAAGAGAATAGCCCACACAAACAATAGAATGAGGCTAGTTAGATTATTATTATTATTATTATTATTACTATTATTATTATTATTATTATTATTATTATTATTATTATTATTATTATCTAACTACAAAATCTCTCTCTCTCTCTCTCTCTCTCTCTCTCTCTCTCTCTCTCTCTCTCTCTCTCCCCTGCTCTTCATTGCATTATCTAGCCATGCCTTGAAATTGTTACCCAAGCATTTGTTCATTTGTTCATGAAAAGGGCAGGAATTCTCGACTTGGATTCCACTTTGATAACATTGATTATTAGAAAATGCTCCAAGATCACAAAAACTAGTGTCCCACGTTAAGAAATTTCCTGTACCAATTTCCACGCAAAACATCGGACAAAGACTAAATAAGTGGGCTTTGCTTAAGACTGTATTTTGTCGTGCAAGGATTTTAATTGTTGAATATTCCACGCTAATAAATTTTCATCTTCAGATTTCCGTAGATTTTGTTATTTAGTTCCTCAAGCATGATTATTTGCTCTAATATAAGTTGTCTTATTATTGTTTGTTTTTATTGTCAGTGGATATTTATAGTATTGTTTATGTTGCAATTTTTTTTTTCGTTTTCTAGCAAATATTATTTCTGCAAGAACTAATATCTAATCCAATTTAGCATTTAATCTAATTGAAGTGATGAAATCCTGTTCTGTATATGGACCAGTGGATAACATTGGTCGTTCACTCATTCAAAATAGTTATATACATTTAATAAGGGGCTCAGGGCTTTACTGTCATTTGATGTTAAGGAAAAACTCCAATAAAGTCTCCATTTGATAAGCATCGCTGTTAACAAGTATGTATGGCTACAGGAAATTTGGAAGTACAGTATATGAAAAAGTTTTATGAATATTTTTATTTTACATCCTGCTCGTAAGAGAACCCGCACTAGCAATAGAATAAGGCTCGTCAGATTATTATTATTATTATTATTATTTCGTGGTAGGAGACCCTCTTTTAGGCAGGTTGAGTTAAAAGTAATGGCTGCATCGGCAGAGTTTATTTTCTTACGAGCAGGATGTAAAATAAAAATATTCATAAAACTTTTTCATATACTGTACTATCCAAAAATTGGATAAGAAAATAAACTCTGCCGATGCAGCCATTATTATTATTATTATTATTATTATTATTATTATTATTATTATTATTATTATTATTATTATTATTATTATTATTTAACTACAAAATCAAACTCTCTATCTCTCTCTCTCTCTCTCTCTCTCTCTCTCTCTCTCTCTCTCTCTCTCTCTCTCTCAGAGAAGAGTCCGCAGTAGCAATAGAATGAGGCTAGTTAGGTTATTATTATTATTATTATTATTATTATTATTATTATTATTATTATTATTATTATTATTATTATTATTATTATTAAACTACAAAATCAAACTCTCTCTCTCTCTCTCTCTCTCTCCCTCTCTCTCTCTCTCTCTCTAAGAGAAGAGCCCGCACTAGCAATAGAATGAGGCTAGTTAGATTATTATTATGATTATTATTATTATTATTATTTAACTACAAAATCAAACACTCTCTCGATCGATCGATCGATCGATTGACGAGATAATTTCTGAATTTCTGGTGAAACTATATAAACGGAGGGCTGGCGTTTAAAATCTACGGTACATTTACTACATTTTCAATATCGTCCTGCTGCATGATAGAGAATTTCACTGAAAGAACATAGCGAAGGTCTGTCACGTGGACTTCATTTGATTATATCTTGATAATGATAATGTCAATGCAGTTATAGTGAATGAAATGGAGCAGGCTTATCTGGTACAGTGTTCAACAGGACCACAGAAATAACTCGAGATTATTTGCCTCCTGTAAGCCATATGAAATTTAGTTATATAAAAACTCTGAAAATCATATAATTCGTGTATTGTTCTGTAAGTCACTGATGTGAGCCACATGAAAATATTTTTTTCTTACAAAAAGTACAATAGGAATAGCATACATCGAAAAAATTACAATGTGCATGCTATTATTTTCTTACTTATCTCGACATATATATGTGTATATATATATATATATATATATATATATATATATTTATATGTATATATATATATATATATATATATATATTTATATATATGTATATACATATATATATATATATATATATATATTTATATATATGTATATACATATATATATATATATATATATATATATATATATATATATATATATATACATATCTATATATGTATATATTTATATATATACATACATATATATATATATATATATATATTTATATATATATACTGTATATATATATATATATATATATATATATATATATATATACACACAAAGTGCTCATGTATATAAATTCTGATTGGGAATCAATTGAATGAGTGTTTTATGCATGATAGGAATGTATAAACCCCGTATTTTATCCTGAAATATATTTTCTAATGAATTATATCTTTTGGTGTTGTGATATGTATATATATATATATATATATATATATATATATATATATATATATATATATATATATCCAGTTTATATGTCCTTGATTGATTGCCATCCAAGAAACCACACCACATATAGGCGATCAGAAGTGTTTCGCGACATTCGTCATCGCATATAGATTTATACAGTCTGTTTAAGGTACACATTGAGTGTTTTTTTTTCACAGTGGTATCGTAACAAAACAGCGACGTAATAATATGCGTCAATTGATTTCATCGTCTAGGAACATCTTTATGGTGGTCGTTACTGAATAGTATTTAATATCACCATTTATGACTGTAAATTACCCGTTTCCAGTACATACTCTAAACGTTATATTATAATTTAGTTTACATTTTACTTTTGTGATGCTTTTATGACTTAACAGGTTGAAGAGATTTTTGAGAGGAGTCACTTATAGATATTTTTATAGTTTAATAACTTATTTCGTTCCCCCTATCTTTACAGTGTATATTGTCATAATTTTGTGATTATAAAGTTTAGTTAGTTTTCGTAAGCAAATTATTAAATCAAACAGACTTTTTAGAGAAATGTCTGCTTAATCATCAGTACTGTCTAAATATATGTTCGAGTCCTTGTAAAAGCAGCTGAATGTTCACTTCCTTGTGAGTTAGGTAATTTACCCATTGTTCGTCTTCAATTGTTCAATCGGTGGTTGTGAATATTTAAAACCAAATTCAATCCATCAAAATATCTGTTAGAAATATATGTCCATGTACTCTTTGTAATTAGGCAAATAATAGCATTAATGTTCTTGTTGTGTTTAATATACTGTACATTCTTTCTGTCGTACTCTGATAAAAGTCATTTACCATAGTGCTAAATATCTTTCTACCTTTTACAAACATTGGTTAGTAAATAACTTAAAAGACTCAAATGAAATAGTAGAAAAATATCATATGTAGATAAATGAATTTATACCAAGTAATTCATCATGTTGCAGTAGAATACTGGATGTAAACGTTTCTAAAACAATAATGAAAGTACATAATTGTATTGGTTTAAACATTTTATCCAAATATGATATTTTGCTTTAATTAAGATTGAAGATATTCATTGGTCTGACATGACGATTATCAGAGATAGTTTCTTGGTGTCAGTCTTGATCGCAAGTTCACTTTGAAGAAAGCATATCTACTCTCTCTCTCTCTCTCTCTCTCTCTCTCTCTCTCTCTCTCTCTCTCTCTCTCTCCTCTCTCCTCTCTCTCTCTCCTCTCTCTCTCTCTCTCTCATTTTCAGTTGCATAAGAACTGTTATAACGGGATAGCCTTCTAAGACTTTTGGAGACTTGTCTGCCTTGAAGAAATTTTCTAATTCTTTTATTCTCCCATGATTTGAATATTTGTTCCATGTTTGGTGTTCAGCAGCTCTTTTACATTAAAGATTTTTTTTGCAAAAGTTTGAGTTCTATAAGATTTAACATAGCAGATTTTAATAATGATTTGTGGAGCAGTCGTTTGGCTAGTTCATTAAGGTGCTTGATTTTTTTTTTATTTTTATAATTTTGATCATCGTATGCCCAGATCTTCCCAGACTGCAATCACGTATTCCTAGATATGTTCTTTATAACCTAGCTTACCTATTCTTTGTGAGGTTCAATGCAACATTCTTTCCTAAATTTGTTTGTTCCGCAAAATAATTATTTGATTAAAAATCTAACATATGTTATATTCAAACTAACGTCCTTTATGAAAAATTATTCATAAAATGAGCGAAATCTAAAGGGTCATAACTTGCCCATATTAACACTGACAAATATTTAGGCTTGTATCTTATTGTAAATGTCGAATCACTTCAAAATATAGCAAGATGGGGGGGGGGGGGGGGCGGTGTGGAACTCTTAAGGAAACGATGAACAAGTTCAGGGCAGCAACTTTTAAGTTGTTGAAGTCTAAGGTCATAATCCTCCCCATGTGACAGATTCGCACGCAGTCTGCGTAAGCCAGCAATATCATAAAATTGAAGACGATAACCTTGCGACATGTAACATATTTATGCAGAATCGTAGTGTGTACTTGTAGGTTTCTGTGGATTAGTTGGCATAATTTTAGCTGCAGGCAAGTAGGAGAAGAATAGACATGCATACAACAGCACGCACAAACTTTTCCAAACATGCATAGGATATAATACTTTACATTTAAGTATTATTTATTAGCTAGGGGGGCCCTCATTAAAAAAAAAAAAAGAAAAAAAAAAAGCGGTAAGTGCTACGTTCATAATTCTTATGTTGATTCGTATCTTCACGCGCGCGTGTATATATATATATATATATATATATATATATATATATATATATATATATATATAGTCTTTATTTGAGCGATAAAGTGGATACCTGTTATCACAGTACCACTATACAACGTAGAATATACTGTAGATGAAGAACTGGTAGACGGTGGTATTTTCTTTATTTTTCGGAACTAGTTGTTTTATTAGATTAGTGTGATTGGTGAATGTTTGATCAAGATGTTATTTATAATGAAGTACGTTATCATGCTATGAGTCACTCAAGTTTTATACCAATGCTTAAAAAAATCTTGAGATATACATATCACGAAAGAAATGTATATTTACACAAGAAAGGTCACCTTAAACTTTCCGCTTCATATAAGACTTCTTTTTTACTCTCTTTGATAAAATAGATCACCAAGTGACGGAAATTTCATCGCGTAACTCTGCGGTTAAAGTTAACTGTACAGTGCGACATTTAAACCGGCCCCGTCATGCTGTCCAAGAGAGTGATACATTTCCTGGCGTTAAATTTGCAACGAGGGAGACTGGCAGGTGTGCCTCTAACCGTGTCCGCTATTTTCTTCTGCTTCGCGTCCTGGATTATTGTTGGTGTAAAGACTTATGCAATGTGTTCTTTTCCGTAGCCCCCACATTTCAGTTTCTTATGTTTTTACCTATAAGCAGGAGAGCTTTTGTAAGAACAATGACCTACAATAATCAAGAAATTACTCTGTGTAGATTGCACATACCGTGATATACCATTTCCTTTTTTTTTTTTTTTTTTTGAGTGGCAATTTATCTTGGCATATTCCAAGGTGCATTAGCACAGCATCATACTAACAAGTTTTCAGATAACCCAGTAATCACTAAGGGTTATTTTAATCCGAAACATATTGTTTCTTTAAAGGAAAGGCCGGATTAGTGTAGAATCTTTACCTCTAAAGAAGTATTTCTGCTCACTGAAAGTAAGTCTCACTAGCCTGTTTATTTAATGTTCTTTTATGCTGATAAATTCGTCCGTATTTGTATTTAATATTGAAAAATAATTGTTTTTAACTCTTCTGTTAGATTAACTTACATAGATTAACACGAAGTAAATTTCATAAAAAAGTAAGTAAATTTTAAACATTTAAACATTTATTTTTCTCCTGCAACTATTTATTTAAATATCATTTCAACTATTCAAAAATATTTTTGAAACAGGATAAATTCAAATACGTTCAGTATGAAACTGCTTTTCATTTTATTTTAAACCTTTATTTATAGGTAGGCCTATGTAGCTTTAGATTACCTTTACCTACATATACAAATAAACACACATAGCAGTGTCATCCACAAACCAATCACACGGAAAATAACAGCATTGCCCCCTCGGAAATGTATACAGTGACACTAGGGCCATAATTGTTTCTCTGGAAGTAGAATTCCTCTTAGTAGACGTTTCGTCTACATTACCGCCATTTCGTTAAAAAAAAAAAAAAAAAAAAAAAAAAGGAAGACCCAAAGAATCTTTTCGTCATCTGTACAAGTGGGCCCATTAAAATTGTATACCACTAGATTGATCGCATTGCAATGAGCTCCCCTCTTGAGATGTTCTTTATGAACTGCTCTATAGGTAGCGTCTAGGTCTTCAGAAAAAATGGATACCCACAGCATCTACTGCAGATTATGTCAAGACATCACGAAGGTTGATGATGAAGGCTGGTTGCAACAACTTTTGGATGCATTTGGAGTCAAATCTGGTCTACATATCACCTTCCAGGGGAAGAAAAATAACCAGTTAATTTTGCAAAAAAAATCTCATAAATTTTCACTACAAGAATATGGACAATGAAAGTGTGCAAAGGGCCACCAACTTTGAGCACTGCTTAGGGGAGTCAGCAATTACCCCCTTTCAACATCTTGAGTCTGCCATAAGTGCCTACATCCTCTGTATCCCCCCCCCCCCCTTTTCCTTATTTGTGCCACTGCCAACCAGCAGTTTAACAGTCACCCTGAAACTTGTAAACAATGACTGTGTTAATAATGTCATTAAGAGGGTCACTAAGACTAACGATAACAACATAAACTTCTATAAGGTAGGGAAGAACAATCCCGTCTTTCATCCATCTGAGCTGCATATCTCCAACCTCATATCAAAAATATCTGCCAGAGTGAGCGTGGGCTTTCCCAAGAAAATATATTTGGATGACCTGAACTCAATCTGTGAGGAGGTTAATATATCACCTTCAAGGTGGTGCCAATAATAATTACTATTGAATAATGATAGGAACAATGGAGGCCTCTACATTCCCGGTGATTTTCATTTTATAGAATAGATTTCCACAATTAGTTCCCAATATGATGAATATCTTATTTTACGAACTTTAAAACTTGTTCACATTCATCCCCCCCTCCTTGCTTCAAAAGTGTTACCATCTCAGCCAAACCATAAGTGCTTCTTTCAGCTTTGTAATGTTAGTTCATTTTAATATCTACTGGCTTAGTTGGTCAATTTAGGTCTCAATTTGTATAGATATCATATGCTTTGACCTTTGTATTTAGTTCCTCTTTACGATAAAACTCAGCACGTTCTGAAATGTCCTGATAAATAAAAAATCATGAAAGTTTAATATTTTGTATTTTACAAGTAATTGGTTTCCTGCAAACCGTAAACAGTTATTTCGTTATCTTGATAGAATAAGAAAGAAAAATATATGACCTAGATTTACCACACTTCGTAGTTGAACGTAGTGGAATTGCTATTACCAGTATTGTAGAATTTATTGTTGTGTTCATATCCAGGATTGTGAGACTATACAAGATTTAATTTAGAAAATCCCTTAATTTTGCCAGGCCTAAAAGTACGTATACAACCGAACATCAATTTGATGGTTAAGTGATATATATATATATATATATATATATATATATATATATATATATATATATATATATATATATATATACATATATGTATATATATATCTGTATATATATGTATATATATATATATATATACATACACACACACATATATATATATATATATATATATATATATATATATATATATATATATATATCATAGGTTGCCTAGAAAAAGATTTTTTCAAATCTTAGGCTGGGAAAATGTAGGAATTAATATTAATGGGGAATACCTAAACAACTCAAGATTTGCAGATAACGTAGTTCTAGTTCTGTTTAGTGATTCATGGGAGGAATTGCATTAGATGATAGAAGATTTGAATAAAGAAGTTAGATATGTAGGACTGTAAATGAATATGAGTAATACTAAGATAATGATCAAGGAAAATGTAGAAATACAACAGGTAAAGGTTATGGACGAACCTCTAGAGATGGTTAATGAATATGCATACTTAGAACAGACAGTAAGCGTTTCCCCAGGACACGAGACCAAAATTTAAAGTAGGATACTCATGGACTAGAGAGGTTTTCATGAACAAAATGAGATCATGGAAAGTAAAATTTCACTTTCTCTTAAAATAAATGTACTTAATCAGATGGTCCTACAAGCAATACCTTGGAGTCTTAAAAAAGTCTTTGAACGTAAGCTAGTTACAACGCAGAAAACTATGGAAAGAATAATGATGGGAATATCCAAAGAGACAGAAAAAGAGCAACATAGATACGCGAACAAACTAAAGAACAGGATACACTAACAATATGTAAGGTAAAAAAATTGACATGGGCAGGATATATAAGGAGAATGACATAATACATGGACATTAGGAATAAGAGAATGGGTCCCTAGAGATTGCAAAAGAAGTAGGGGAAAGAAGAGAGCACGATGGATTGACGAACTAAGAATGTTTGCGGGTGTGGACTGGCAAAAAAAAAAGACCATAAACAGACGCAAATGGAAGGACATATCTGAGGCCTCTGTTCTGCAGTGGACTAGTAACGGCTGATGAAGATGATGATATACAAGTATATATATATATATATATATATATATATATATATATATATATATATATATATATATAAATTATATATATATATATATATGTGTGTGTATATGTATATAGTTTCGTATATACTGTATATATACTGTATCTATCTATCTATCTATTTATCTATCTATATTTATTTATATATATATATGTATATATATATATATATATATATATATATATATATATATATATATATATATGATGACGGCTCATCATTATTATTATATTAATTAATAACGTAAAGCCATTACAATATTTTCATAAAAAATTAAAATCATCTATACATACACATAGTTCGGTTTATGCAATTAATGCATGCATGCATGCATGCATGCATGCATTTTCACCATAATGTTTATACTTTAGTATGATTAAAAGATAAAAGAGCCATCGTACAAGTACCCACTTCATTTCCAAGTGCACGTTGTAGTATAAGTTGATCCTTAGGAAACGTCATTCAGTTGACCACAAAATTGAGTGAATCTGAATGGATGGCAATACAACCGTCCCAAAACGGGATGAAAGTTTGGGTCCCCTGGTGGGTCCAAACTGGATGACAGTCAGGGATGAAGAAGGGTAGTCAGAGTTATGGCGCCATTACAATCAGCTGATGGCAGGCAGTAAAGCCGAGAGCCAGATCACGTTCTCTTACACTTCCTTAGGAGAGAGAGAGAGAGAGAGAGAGAGAGAGAGAGAGAGAGAGAGAGAGAGAGAGAGAGAGAGAGTCTAGACTTTGCTGTCATAAACTAAATGATTTATGCGAAGGAAGATGGTCAGATTGCAACATATTTTGAAAAGAAATTCGATTGCCATAGTAAAGTTACAAAATGTGTCCGTTTCATGAATAAAGAAATGATTATAGGTATAGATGATATGTCTCAATAATGTATCAATAATGCACAGTGTGAGCTTTAAGTGGATATAACGTGTGGAAATGTCATTATATCCTTCAATAAGTTGAAAAAAAAAATCATGTCATATCCATCAATAATTTCTTCTCTATTCATTTAATATTTTTTTTTTTTCAAATAACACTATCACAACTCTTTGGTTTACCGGAAATTAGGAAACCAAAAACTAGCCATTAACGAAAATCATCGACCTTTTCTCTTCTGATAATGACGCCTTCCTTATGCACCCAACCACCTGTTCGGAGAAGTGTCTCATAATCGGTCTGTGAAGTTAATGGTGGAAGAGCGGTGGCTGGCGAAGGAAGTTTCTGCGCCCTCCTGTATCTTTACGACCTCGTAACCCTCAGCATTATTGGGCGTGAATAGCTTTTTAGTTGGGCCAAACGGCCTGTTTTACCTCCTAAGCTTAATTGTCGGCATAAATGTTTGTTGTAATGCGATACTCTCAGGGCGGCCGTTAATGTCTCCATTTGTCAGCTGAGGTTTAATAGAGAGATATTGCTCAAAGGAATTGGGTTAGATCTCTCTCTGTCTCTCTCTCTCTCTCTCTCTCTCTCTCTCTCTCTCTCTCTCTCTCTCTCTCTCTCTCTCTCTCTCTCTCTCATTTTAAGTAGTGGATTTTTAGCACTTATGTAGTAACGTTGTTATGTAGTTTTTAAAACCTTACTGTGATGTATATAAATCCGTTTTTAACATAATGAAATGTTATATTTATCATTATGGTCAGAAAATCAATGTTTTCTTAAGGCTATGCATGACCGATTTTTTATTTTTTTTCCCACCATATGTAAGACGGTCATGAAAATAAATGAAGTGAGACAGACAGGAGACAGAAGGAGGAAATAGATTTCCTTTCTCCTGAGGGAGACCACGAACGCTGAGCTCTAGAAATTGATACTAAATGACACTCAATTCGAGGCCACATTTCCCACCCCATTAAATAAACTCGAACAATATCGTGATATCACACAGTCAGGAACCATGGAGACGAAACTCCCATTTGTGGGAAGGCCATTTACACCCTTAGCGGAGTCTGTATGTTAAGTAGGAGCAAGGGAGTAGTTAGAGCCTTGTAAATCTGAAATTTTATCGCCTCTCGCATCGGAAGCATATATTTGCGGGGAGTTACAAGGTGGAGAGATTGCTTCTTAAGATGTAATTTAAGACAATATATCGGTCATCTGTGGAAATCACACCCCACAAGAGCTGTGCACAGGTGTTAATGGAGATTTCATTTCATTATTTTTTTTTTTATATTTTATTCCTTTTTGTAGTTCGTCTTTCAAGAAAAGTCCTTTAATTTTCTTGATTGTTTTTTTTTCTTTTTTTTTTTTACCAAGCTCAAATCATAATTATGTCTGTGTTCCACACTCTTAAATAATTCATTACTTGTTGCATATGATTCATTTTCTCTAGATATAAGAAGATAATTGTTAATGGTTTAACTATTTTTAATGAAGACTATTATTTGCCTCGTTTAATGAGAATAAACATCGTGAAACTCCATCATAATCATATTAATTTAGCGTTTTGACTCCATCTTAGAAAAAAAGAAAAGAAAACAAGGATATCAAGTAATGAAGTGAATAAACTAATAAATTCTTCACGCAATATTTCCTTTTTAATGTTCTCAGGCAGACTTTTCATTCGTAAATGTGCACATATGCACTTGGACACCTGCTGGCGCATACCATTCATACAACCTCGTAAACATTTAAACTTTTAACTCTCTCTCTCTCTCTCTCTCTCTCTCTCTCTCTCTCTCTCTCTCTCTCTCTCTCTCTTGAAATACGACTGAGCACCCTAAGTGAAAAAGAGCCCTTTCAGCTACTGCCATGGATAGATTTACAAATAATAATCTTTGAAATTAAGCAGATCATTACCTATTCACCACACGACAAGGCCAGGCCACCAAAAGACAACAATTTATGACATAACGGGACTCCCAAATATCTTGGTAACAGAGAGCTAACACCAGCGCAACAAAAACATTGAGACATCTTTATGAGCCTTCGAACTCATAAAGGGGATCGCCCGTGACTCGCCGGAGAGAAACGACCCTCGGCAGTTCTCGGAAAGCCTTTCGAATCGCTTTGGTCTTGTTATTTGTAGATTTTATCATCCTTATTTTAATATCTGTCAAATTAATATCGTTTAAAGGAAGATTGCTATGACAGTTTCAATTACTATAAATTATTTTGTAAATTATTCTGATAAGTAATTCTAATGAATATTTTTCTTACTTCATTCATGTTTTTTTCCTTCCGGCCGTTGCTTCCCAACGACCCACAATTCAGCACGGCATTAATGGGCAGTTAAAGTGTCCACTAGCGGCCATTTTCTCCTGAGTTATGAGAACTTGGCACCCATTACGTAGGTTTACGTCACAACTACGTCACTACCCACGTGTTTTGGTGATGCAATAGTAAAATGGGAGGGAAATAGTGTCAAGATTTTGTTTTTTCTTACTTTATTGTAGTTTTAAGAAGTATGCAGTTTCTTCGAGGAGGTTATGAATATCTGTTTGACTGACTCTTTGTTAGCAATACTACGAAAAAAGTTATTTTTGGTTTTTACTTTTTTAAAAGCCGAGTTTCCTGACAGGTAACACCTGATTAGATTCATGGCGAGAAGGACTGTAACTTCTAGGGAGAAACGTTTTTTTCTTTTGGAGCATATTGCACTATCGTATTTCAAAAATAAGATTCTAACTTTCATAGATAAATATGTATATATATATATATATATGTATATATATGTATATGTATGTGTGTATATATATATACATATATATATATATATATATATATATATATATATATATATATATATATATATGTGTGTGTGTGTGTGTGTATGTATGTTTAAATATACATGCGTGCACATTTATATACAAACTGATGTATATGTATATATGTATTTACATGTATATATATGTATATATATATATTTATATATATGTAAATTTATACATATATGTATATATATGTGTGTGCGTTTGTATACTCACAAATGCAGTATATATATATATATATATATATATATATATATATATATATATATATATATATATATATATATATATATATATATATATATATATATATAGATAGATAGATATACACATATATATATGTATATATATATGTGTGTGTGTTTGTAGACAGTATATACATGAGTATAGATATATCTATTGTGTACGTACATGTAAATACTGTATATACATATATGCTCATGAGCATTTATATATATATATATAGATATATATATATATATTATATATATATATATATATATATATATGTGTGTGTGTGTATATATATATACATATATGAATATATATATATATATATATATATATATATATATATATATATATATATATATATGTGTGTGTGTGTGTGTGTGTATACATATATGAATATATATATATATATATATATATATATATATATATATATATATATATATATATATATATATATATGTATGTATAAACATTGTATATATATATATATATATATATATACACATACATATATACATATATATGTATATACATATATATATTTATATATACTTTATATGTGTATTCTGTTTACATATCTAAATCGCGGCGTCAACCGTATATTAATTTTTCTGTAGATAGTATATAAAGACCAGTTGTAATGAAATTTCTGTTTGAATGTCACTCGGTTTTCAACGGTAAAATGCAGAGCAGCATAACGAATCTCTTCTAGTGTCAACAGGGTGAGAGAGACAAACCTCTATAATGGCAGTGTTACTTCATTGTAGAAGTAGGTAGTAGGTTGGCTAGGGCACCAGCCACTCATTGAGATACAACTGCTAGAGAGTTATTGGCTCTTTTGACTGGTCAGACCGTATTACATTGGATCCGTTTCTCTGGTTACGGTTCATTTTTATTTTGCCCACACATACACCGAATAGTCTGGAATATTCTTTTCCACATTCGCCTCTGTCCTTATAAATCTGACAACACTGAGATTACCAAACAATTCTTCTTTGTTCAAGGGGTAACTACTGCAGCCTAGTTGTTCAGTGGCTACTTTCCTCTTGTTAAGGGTAGAAGAAACTCTTTAGCTATGGTAAGCAACTCTTTTAGGAGAAGGACACTCCAAAATTAAACTTTTGTTCTCTAGTCCTGGGTAGTGCCGTAGCCTCTGTACCATGAACTTCCACTGTCTTGGGGTTGAATCCTCTTGCTTGAGGGTACACTCAGGCACACTATTCTATCTTGTTTCTCTTCTTCTTGTTATTTTGAAGTTCTTGTAGTTTATTTTGAAAGATTTATTGTAATGTTGATATTGTTCTTAAACTTTTCTTTTAGTTTATTTCCTTGTTTCCTTTCCTCATTGACATATTTTCCTTGTTTGGGACCTTGGTCTTAAAGCATCCTGCTTTTCCAACTACAGTTGCAGCTTGGCAAATAATAATAATAATAATAATAATGATAATAATAATAATAATAATAATAATAATAATAATAATAATAATAATAATAATAATAATAATAATAATAATAATAATAATAATAATAAATGAAGCTTTTATTTACAATATATGCAAGATGTTGAAGAATTTTATAACGTAATAAGTTGGGCCAAGTCAATGACAACTCTCGTTAAAGGTTTGAAACCTCACAAGTTCAATATACTTTAGTTATTTTGCAGTAGTCGTGTTTGACAGGGGACATGATTCAGGTTGAACCGTCGTTTTTCCTTCTAATTACAATAGTTTTGGAGAGATGGTGAAATTACCATCGTTAGTTTATCATATGTGTATGATCAGCTTTCTAAGGGATAGCTGTTTCTTGCAATTACATTTGATTAAATTTTTTTAATATTCTCAGTTTTAGAGAACTTCCTATTGTTAATATCTCTTGGCTATTGGGTTTGAGAGAGATGACTTTAGATAATGGTTTTTGAGCCATGAAAATTCATCCAACCAACCACCAATCGTTGCCCATCTTTTTCTTACATGAATTTTTTTTTAACTTATTAGGAATCAAATGATCCGTTCTACTGCAACTTTAGTTGTATAAGTCTTTAAAGTATAGCCTCCTTTGATAGAGAAATTGGATTTTTTTATATCTACTACAGTGACAGGAGAGAGAGTGAAAATGTATCATTTCACGAGAAAGTTTCATGAATTGCTACATTGCAAAATACTTGCTCAAATCTCCATTTTTGCCCAAAAGACGCACACTCTGCTACCAAAGGAACTTACAATTTCAGATCTCAATCTGGGTGTTGTAAATAGACTTTTAGCGGGTGTCTTGCGTATTCGCGAGTCTTTTCAGAAAAATAAAGGTAACAATGGTGTAACAGAAATAAACTTTTGTTTTTGTTTAAAGTGATTCCATCCATAGGGTCATTAGAGTGCAAATCTTTGTCAGATGGTGTAAAGGTTGTTTAGCTCCTCCTCCAATATACACAAACTTATGGGTTGCTATTGTGGCCATACCCACTCCCTATCCCAAAGAACAGGAACTTATTCTACTGTAGATATAGCATTGTCCTGCTCGATAGGGCAATGTCACTGTCCCTTGCCGCTGCCATTCATGAGCGGCCTTTAAGAGGAGTATTATCTCTACTAAAGAATTTAATTCCCACTTCCCCCAAAGGAGAAAACATGTCGATGACCATGTAAGAAGAGATCGTTGAAAGGTTTAAAGGTAAGGGACAGTGACATTGCCCTATCAAGCAGAACAATAGCCTAGAGGCTGACCATATGTATCATATGATCAGCGCCCAAGGCCCCTCTCCACTCAAGCTAGGACCAAGGAGGGCCAGGCAATGGCTGCTAATGACTCACCAGATGGACCTATAGTCGCCCCCAAACATCCAATCCTTAGCTCACAAGGATTGTGAGGTTGCAACGACCAAAGAAAATAACGAGTTTGAGCGGGACTTGAACTCCGGTCTGGCGTTCCCCAGTCAGGGACATTACCGCACAGGCCACCACAACCCGTTGTTGTAAATAAGCTGGTAAAAAAATAAAATAAAACCTCAACCATTTTTAAAAGATCAAAACTTGAGAATTAGGAAGCACGTTGGGCCATTAGAAGAGTTTTGTTGCTATGTATATGTATATTTTAGTGACTTAAGACCCTAATAAAAAAAAAAATCTAGGATCTTACAGGCCCGAACAATAGGCTTATATTCCCTTTCACATAGTATTGAAAGTAGATTAGCATACAGAACTACCTGCCTCTACCTGAATTACAAAGTAAAGATCTCAAGGTAACGAAGAACCCCTTCTCTCTTAAGGCAGATAATACTCCAACCAGTAGACTCATTATAACCTCACCTTCAACAGTGATTGCCGGCCCATCATCACAACCTAGTCCTTCAACATCCCAGCAAACTCCAAAATCTTCACTTTATCCCAGACATAAAGTTTCTAGATGCAGTATAAAAGTGATTTAATCTCAAGACTCAAGAGGAATATATTATGGGGTCCTTTGACTGGCCAGACAATACTACATTGGATCCTTCTCTCTGGTTACGGTTCATTTTCCCTTTTCTTACACATACACCGTATAGTCTGGCCTATTCTTTACATATTCTCCTGTGCCCTCATGCACCTGACAACACTAAGATTACCAAACAATTCTTTTTCTCTCAAGACGAAAGTAGCCACTTTCCTCTTAGTAAGGGTAGAAGAGACTCTTTAGCTATGGTAAGCAGCTCTTCTAGGAGAAGGACACTCCAAAATCAAACCATTATTTTCTATTCTTGGGTAGTGCCATATCCTCTGTACTATGGCCTTCCACTGTCTTGGGTTAGAGTTCTCTTGCTTGAGGGTACAGCTGGGCACACTATTCTGTCGTATTTCTCTAATTCTTGTTTTGTTTAAGTTTTTATAGTTTAATTAAGAAATATTTATTTTAATGATGTTACTGTTCTTAAAATATTTTATTTTTCCTTGTTTCCTTTCCTCACTGGGCTATTTTCCCTGTTGGAGCCCTTGGGCTTATAGCATCCTGCTTTTCCAACTATGGTCGTAGCTTAGCAAGTAATAATAATGATATTAATTATGCAAAAACTAGAAAGGCATATCGCAAGAAACCCTTCTCTAGTCATATGACCTAGCCATGTGTGATTCAGTGCACGAGGATTTGAGAGCTCTTTCAACTTTATTATTATTATTATTATTATTATTATTATTATTATTATTATTATTATTATTATTATTAGGCAAGCTACAACCCTAGTTTGAAAAGCAGGATGCTATAAGCCCAAGGGCTCCGACATCGAAAAATAGCATAGTGAGGAAAGGAAACAAAGAAATATATAAACTACAAGTGTTTATGCAATGAACAATCAATATAAACTATTTTATGAACAGTAACAACATTAAGATATATCTTTCATATATAAACTATAAAACTTAAAAAAATCAAGAGGAAGAGAAATAAGGTAGCGTGCCTGATGGTACCCTCAAGCAAAAGAACTCTACCCGAACACAGTGGAAGACCATGATACAGAAGTAATGACATTTCAGCTGGTATCCCTAAAGGTAGCTCATCTTAGTTGTGAAATAAATCCTTTGACATCAAGAAAATTACAACTTAACCTAACCTAACAACAGTTTTTTTTTTTTTTTTTGGAGTGACTAGAAATTATGTTAAAATTTTAACTACTACTGGTTAGATGCCTTTGGATAGTCATATAGTTTAACCACCATTTCATAATTTAAGTGAATTACAGAGCATTTAAAAAATTAATGATTCTATTTCCACATCAGGGAAAATGTTATCCATCCCTTGAAGCCACTTGATATTGATCTAATTTGCACCTTTCAAAATCACTTTTCAAACTGGCCCGTTATTATTCTTTTCCCCATATCCCATTTTAGGTTACCTTCAAGAAAAAGCTATGACCTTTCGAGTGGCATCCAAAACCAACCTGCAAACGCAATAATTTGCAACAATTCCAATTGTAAGAATAAGCAGTGCAGGAGAGGTATGTAATAAGATTTTTGAAATAGAAATGCTACATTCACTTTTGGGGCACTGATAGTATAAGGGGAGCTGCTCTGACCAGCTACAATATTTAGAAAAGTAGATTCTGGCTGCCATCCATGTCTATGGAGTGACATTAAATCCACAAATTCCAAGCATCAACCTATGATTTGGTCAACAATCTAATACGATGCTGTTAAAAGAATATGGGATGATAATTTTATAGCCCTCCCGAATTGCAAAAACATTAAGTGTCATGAAGAGAAGATTACCTTTTCACTAATAACAGTTTCATAATGTAGTTTGTATCACACCAAACAACATCAGAGATGCTATAAAGGATTTCCCTAATAATGAACCATCCAGCTGTGACTGTCTCCCTGCAGAAACATTCAAATTCTACAGTACATCCCAGTCATTTATATCTTCTTTATTCAGTAATTGCAAAACTCATTAAATTCTCCAGATTCTTTAGTCCAAGCTGACTTGATGGCATACCACAAATAAAAAACTCAGATAATTTTCACCTAGTAGTAATCAGCGCAATTTTGCAAACAATATTTTGAGTCTTTTTGGAGCCCTTTTTCCCTTGGTACACACATTACACAATTAGTATTGATTTTATGGTCACCATTCATCAGACCTCTGCATCTGTACCTTATGGAAATTGAAGATTTATTAGTTATAATCATCGTATTCTCTATTCACATGATTTGTCAATGTGATATAAGCCTTTTCCTAAAATAAACTATGTTGACCTAGTCTTGAAGTTACATAAAAAGATGCACTTTTATATTTAACTTGAAAATACACAAAACGGCTGAACATTAAATCTGAGCTTACTTCCAAATAGCTGCACTATCAGTGCAATAAAATCTTATAGTCTCTGCTATGTCAATGATTTGGTTCTAGTTTTTCCATCCGTGTAGTATCTCCAGCAACTTATTTGCTTTAGGTATACAAATGAATTTGTCCTGATTTATGATTAACCCAATTCCTGTGTATGTCATAGCTTCTTAGATCACTTAGACACTTTGGAGAACCATTTTAATTCACATATGAATTCCCATATCTGGGTCCTGTCATTGTGAATAACTTAAAAGATGCATCTTACAACAAACACAGATTATGCTATGAAAACTGTGTTCCTGAGAACACAACTAAAGGAGATTTGCCTTATTCTCACAAAGAACTTAAATGCTGAAGCTCTGATGAAATAGATGTTGTGTAATTTGTGTCTACAATAGCTTCTGATGGGGCAGCGATTTACGAGAGGCCTTGAACTATTTTACTTTTATTCAATATGACCTTTCAAGTGTCTTGACAATCAAACCTTCCACCATTCCTCTATGGAAGTGTTTATGGAAAACACCCTAGAAATTTTAAAATCATTGAGGCAAATCATTTTTTGGACTGTTCTGAGCTAGAAGTCAGGGGGAAAACTTGCTGGGATTATTTTTTTTTTTTTTTGTCATATAGGCAACCTCAGGTTATTTTTTTATTTGTGGTTTTCGAAGTTTCCCACCGTACTTTACCATTAATGTTACCACTATCATTAGGAGTATTATTGGTATAATTTTCATGAAATTTTATAGAATCCTTATTCTTTATTTCCAATGAGATTTCTTGACAGTTGGGTTTCATTATTACCACGACTCTTGTTGAGACATCTCTTATACGAGCATCATTAAGTATATTAGCTGCAACAGCATTGTTTATTTTACAGCAAGGCCTCTCTATTTTTATGATAACTTTTTCTGTTGGAAAAATATCACTCAATTCACCTTCCATACATAGGTCAATCTTTCAAGTGTAAGGATATAAGGGGCTCCATATTTTGAAATGGTATGATAACAACAGCAGTAACTTCCACTCTCAATTGCATCGAAGATGATTGCCCTATTTGTGTCTGTTGGTGGACGTGCAGGTGCTGAGGTCAGAGTGTGTTAATGATTACAACTACTATTCATCAGGTGCTCATCACCTGCATAATGCAGAAAATTTCTATAAAAGATATGTTACTGAAATGATTACTCAACAGCTGGTTGGTGGCTCATTACAACACAAAGTGGAAATTCAGTGGCGCTAGTAGTCATTGGGACATGGTCAAAGTCAATGTCATGGCTGTGGATATAGTTACTTGCCGACTGTAAAAAAGCCTCCTTTGTGACATTAAGGAAGAGTATATTTTTTTTCAAAATAATGTTTTGCCGTGAATTCTGACAATTGGCATTTATTTTAGGCACTGCCTGTGATATCTGTGCCATTAGTTAGGTCCTGTCAAGCTGATCTAGTGTTGCCTTTCATCAGGGGGCTCCCTCATAGCACTTTTTTCGATAAGATTGTGGTAAGCTGCGACTAGGTCTTAACAAAATAACGGGCTGGACATGACTGGTTCAGTAATGTGACATCACAAACTTATATACAAAACTGTTGTGAGTAATAATGGCATAAAAACTTTAATATTATGAAACACGCAATGGCAAGCTTAATATCAGTGCAGGAGAGAGAGAGAGAGAGAGAGAGAGAGAGAGAGAGAGAGAGAGAGCGCAATCACATTGTAATGTATGAGCCTGTATGAAATACACATGCATTACATGGCTCCCTGCCGAAAATAGTATTGCATGTGAAATAGGGTGTAGGGGAATACACAGGTTTTAGGCAACCAATAGAGACCCGGTATTCTTTGCCACAAATGTTAATTAAGAAAGCCTTCGGCTTGCGATGGATAACAAGGAAAGGGCCTGTGTAAGGGGGTGTCAGCAGTGACTTGCAAATGTTAGTGCACACCAAGACATGTGTTGTGGTGTTTAAATCTTTCGGTATGCGTTCCTTTGCTGGGGGCTTGTAAGTCTAGCAGCAGGTAATAAATTTCCCCACAACGTTACGTAGGCTCTGGAGATTATGGAAAGAGGTTGCAGACGGAAAAATTTAGCAGGATCAACCAACGGGTCGCCATACACCATTTCGGCATCTGAGACATCCAGGGCGCCCTTAGGAGTGGTTCTTAATCCAAGTATGACCCAGGGAAGCTGAGTAAATCAGTTTGAGTTATTGCAGCAGAACACCAAAGTTGCTTTGAAGGTGCTATGAAAATTTCAACCATTCCGTTGACTACTACGTTATCGTGAATGTGGCCAAAACTACGCTGAGGAAAGGTGCCTACTCTTGAATCCGTGTGCCAATGTACTTTTAAAATTTGGCATAAAGTACATGCGTGGACCCAATCCTTAGTATCCTTAGCAATGCTGTGCCAATGAACTTCGTTTTCAGTAGCTGTACAGTAGATTGGCATGAAGGATATGAGAGGCCTTGGATTAAATCAAACACCTGTTAGCACATGGGGCCAGTATCCATGGGTGTGGCCTACCAGCTCTGACGTCACCGAGGAGGGTGGTGTTGGAGTTATTGAGGGCGATGTCTTCCCAATTTAGGGGGGTGCAAGATGTCCTGCCGGATTGGTATTGTGGATCATTTCGTTGGTCTTCTGCCAACGCATTATAATCCATTCCCAGGTGAATGGTGGCCAATGTGTTTCGTGAGGTGTTGGCAACAGGATTCGTTTTATTAGGGATGTGTTGAAGGGTGCAGTTGTATTCAGACACAGCGAAGAGATGTTGGCATTGATGGAGGGCCTAGGCATCGGACTATCAAGTGAAGGTGTGTACTAGGGGCATGTGGTCTATGCGAGTGTTGAAGGGCGTACCCTCTGAGTGACTGACAGCTGTATGCACCCCCAAGAATTTGCGGTCGAATGTAGAGTAGCCGGATTCCGCCTTGGACATTTTTCTACTGAAGAAGGCCAATAGGCTGGGGCCGAGCCGTTGACCACCTAATTGAGTACTGCAGCAATAGCAACATCACTGGCATCAGTGGAGAGAAGGAGAGGGGCATGTGGCACGGGAAAAGGGAGAGCAGCAGCAGCAGTTGATAGGGCATTCTTTACATGGCAGAAGGCCACTTCCTGAAGGGGACCCCACTTCAGGTCTTTTGGTTTCCCTTGAGAGAGGCGTAGAAAAAGCCAAGAGTGGTGGAGATGACTGGCAAGAACTGGTGATAATAGTTTATCATGGCCAAGAATTTTTCTGCTGCATTGTTGGTCTTTGGCGTGAGGATGCTCTGAACAACTAATGCCTTCTCAGGGAGAGGTGGATGCCTTCAGGAGTGATGCGGTACTGGACTACAAGGCCATTCTGTTGTAGGTGGTCGTGAACGATGTGTAGATGATGGAGGTGTTCCTCTTTAGAGGAAGAGAACACAAGTATGTCATCCACATAACATAAGGGAAAGTCCATTAAGATACCATCCATGAGGCGTTGAAAAGTGGCTCCAGCATTTCAAAGGCCAAAATAGGAGTAATTGAATGTGTATATGTCAAAGGGGTTGGTTATGGTGGTCTTTGGTATGTTTTCTGATAGTACCCCTTCAGGAGGTCGAGAGTGGAAAACTTCTTCGCTTCGTGCAAGTAGGAGGTAACATCAATGATGTTAGGAGTGGTTAGTGATCCGGTTCTGTCTGCATATTCAGACACCTGTAATCCCTACGAGTGCACAAAGAACCATTCTTCTTCAGGACGATATGTAAGGGTGATGACCATGGGCTTGCGGCTTTTTGACAAAGGCCCATTTCTTCCATTTCGGTAAACGTTTGTTTAGCAGCTGCCAAACGATCTGGGCCCAGACGCCTGAAACTGGCAAACACAGGGGGCCCCATCGTCTTGATATGCTAATAACTACCATGCTTAGCGGGAATCGTGGGCATTGGTGAAGTTCTGGTCGGAAGACTAATAGGTACGAAGTGAAGAGGTAGGTGTAGGCATCTGTGATGTGGAGTGCAAGGTTGGAGGGCCGGGTTGAAGAGATGTTGATGAGTATATAGGTGAAAATGTGTGAGGAAATTTGCACCGATTATGGGCAGAGTTACGTCGGCAATGTGAAACTTCTAATGGTATTTGGCGCTCCCAAAAGATAGTGTGTGTTTCGTACCCATGGGTGGGGCTCTCAGATCCATTGGCAACTACCAGGCAGACGTCAGCAGTCTTAAAATGACTAAGACGTGTCCTGGAGAGGAACATTGGTAGAAGGGAACAGCAAGCATTAGTGTCAACCAAAGACTGCACATCAGTACCTGCATCATGTAAAAAGAAAAGATTAGTGAGAGGGGAAACCACTGCCACAAGCGATGGCCTACTTACAAGTTTTTGGTCACTGACAACCGTATGCAAATTTTTTTTTGCAGCAGCCCCGAATTTGGAGTAGTAGTAGCACAGCGGCGGCCAATGGGCGTCATAAAACGGCTGTAGAGGTCGTTGGTTAGGGCGTGAACGAGAGGCGGTATATGAGGGAGGTGGGCAATGTTGTTGCCGGTCTGGCATGTCAATGGGCGGGCGTCTGTGTCCTACCACATTCACATCAGCTTCGGTGTTGAATGGTTATCTATAAGGTCGTCTTCTTTAGTCATCGGGTCCTTCATGGCCAAGGTATTAACATCGGGGATGGCAGCACGTACAGTATCAGGTAGACGTCATACCCAAAGGACAGGAAGTAGGTTCTGGCGAGTGATACTGCATGGTTCTTTGTAGTTGAAGCATGAAAGGAGAAAAAGGCAATATTTACTTCATAGGCACTTAACAGGAAATCGAGCCTCTCCCCGAAAACGAATTTTCTCAATTTCTTTCCATTTTACGAAAAATTGTGATTTTTTTATTATGTAAATGTCAGGAATAGCGATACTAAATTGCAGAAAGTATACCGTAAAAACAGATTCTTATGTTATACTTTCTGCAATTTAATATCGATACTCCTGCCACATTTGTATAATAAAATCAATCAAAAGATTTTCATAAAATGTATAGAAATTGAGGAAATTCGTTTTCGGGGAGAGGCTGGACTTCCTGTCAAGTTCCTATGAAGTAAATATTGCCCTTTTCTCCTTTCCTGCTTAAACTAGAATTAATTTATTTCGTTTAGTTATATAGCAAGTCTGTATGAATGTTCATTTTAAGCTCTTTCGTTTAGGGTTTATTCCACAGCTGTTACTGGAATTAATTTGTGTTCCATATGTTAGGGTCCTTATGGATGGATCTTACTCGTATTACCTCATATTTTTCTTAAATAAGTGCGTATTTTCATAGTTATTTGGTGTTTGAATAGTTGTATAGTATTGAACTTTTCTCCAAGATTTTTATATCTGGGACCGTTAAAGAACTTTTTTCTGATTTCATACAGAATCCTGAAATCTAAGTATATGCGGATTTCTTTGTTAAACTGTTTAGGATTTATCAAAGGAAATACGACACCTTTATGGTGGACATCGTGTCTCATCAATAAAGGATGTAATTATGTATTTATAACCTGCCAGTTACTTCTTAATATTCGTATGGGTAATTTGTTATTCACAGTAAACTTCTTGACTTTTGTTACTTTCTCACTCTCTTTTGGATTTTCCCATCATTGCAGGTCTCATTCCGAGCCTGAAGCAAACAAGGAGTTTAAGCTCAGTAACAGTGAGTGTACACACACACACACGCGCGCGCATATATATATATATATATATATATATATATATATATATATATATATATATACATATATATATATATACATATATATATATACATATATATATATACATATATATATATATATACATATATATATATACATATATATATATACATATATATATACATATATATATATATATATATACATACATACATGCATACATACATATACAGCATTTATGTACGTATATGTGATATATTAATAGGTACGCATACAAACACACTCACACACATACAGACACACACACACACATATATATATATATATATATATATATATATATATATATATATATATATATATATATATATATATATATACAGTATGTGTGTGTGCGTGTGTGTGTGTATGTGTGTGTATATATATAATCAAAGGTGAATAATATTCTAGGAATTTATGATTACTTCTCATGCCAAGAATGCATATGTCATCCAAGTGACGTAATCTAGAAGTGGAAAGATACATAGCTCATGTACAAAGAAGAATAAGAAATAAGATAGCAGCGTAAGTGACCTCAATCCACGCACTGTAGTCTTGGTATGAGCAGTGACAGCCTTGGTTGGCACAGGTGAAATGCCTTTCGAGGCATTCTTAACACCATTTTTTCCATTCTCTCTCCCTGTCATCATCTCACTATACTCCCTGTCTAGCCACTGCTCGTCCTCCTCCACCTCTGGTAGCCACCACTGTTTAAATATTCATAAGGTGGCGTCTTCAGTTCCTGGTACCAGCCTTGGCACTCTCTCTTTCTCTTTTTCTCTCACATTCACTATAATTATCTGGCAAAACAACTTCGCCTCAAGTACAGGTGGACGACTTGATGGATATGCTCCATGTCCATCATCATTTTCTAGCTCTTCTTGGTCTCTCAGTATAAACTAATAGTTCTGTCTTTGTTCTAATGTACTGTAGGTATTCGAAGTTCATAGGTGGTGTTATTCTTTTCATAGTGTTTTTTCACTATTTCGACAGAACTATCAGGTTGACATTTAGTATGATTTATCCTTCAAAGTAATGAGTGAAAAAATATCTTGAATTTTCCCACTGATCTTTCTTGTGATGTTATTTTAAGCATGAAATTGTCAAGTACAACGTAATGCAGATTGATGTCCTGAAGTAAAAATTGTTATACCGTCCATCAAAAAGAAGAAATATTAAACTATCCTATTCGCTAAATTTCCTATTACTTCTATGTAATTAATTATCAGGAAAATGTTCATCAAATAAGCTGTTTAAGCTCTCTCTCTCTCTCTCTCTCTCTCTCTCTCTCTCTCTCTCTCTCTCTCTCTCTCTCTCTCTCTCTCTCTCATTAGAAAATTGTCCCGTAACACAAGTCTCATTTAACATGCATTTAACTGATGAACTGTTCAAATGCTTTTTCAGGTCCTTGTTGTTTATATAACATTCTTTTATCTTTGTTAATCTTATAGATAAATTAACTTACGTCCCATTTCTCATTTATTTTGTTGCAGATTCACTTGCCTTCTTCCATCTCAATTCGTCAACAAATTCAATAAGGTTCAGTACTCCATTAATATGTACTTTTCGCTACTTATTTTTGTGTGCTGGCGTAGTTCATAATTACTATTATTTTTTGCTTACAAGCTATTTATATTTACTAGTATTTGATGTGGATGATTACTTTCACGAAATTGATGACTAGCAACTTCAATAGTCAACCCTTTATGAGGAACTAGTGTATTGTTTATATATATATATATATATATATATATATATATATATATATATATATATATATATATATATATATATATATACATATATATATGATAAATTTTGCAAATTTTTACGTGTTTTTCATATTCAAATAAGCCATATATATTTTTGATACATTAATGTCTGGATTCTCTTAACGACCTCGGGATCAGAGCCCCAGGCGAAATCACACAAAGACAAGAGCTTGGCTCCGGCCGGGAATCGAACCCTGGTCGGCAAGCTTGTACAGACAGTGACTAACCCACTTTCATATCAAAATGTAGATTTCCATCTGGGAACGAATGGTGTTCAGGTTCATCATCGTTTTATTTGTCGAAGTTTAAAAAGTACAGCAATACCTTCCAAGTCTGAGAATTGACAATTAGCCCTTTTTGCATGTGCCGTTGAATCGCCATACTTAAGGAAATCTTTGAATGACACTTTACGGAAAACCGAACTACTTCAGAGAACTAACAAATCCACTGTCAAGACAGTGAAACTCTCACACTTATTACTGACGTACGATGAGGTGGTATTTAAGCTAAAGTGGCCATTCCTTCCAATTGGTACTGCGTAACTATCCTTTCTGTCTCGGAAGAACCCTCGTCTCCTCTTGGTTCTTTAAATAAAGTTTTGTTGGAAATATTCTCTCCCTTCCTTCTTTCGCGGAAAGAGGCAAACTTGTACTTCTGATGGCCATACCCTAAATACTACTCTCAGCTTTGTCTCCAAAGGATCCTTATTACCCATTGGGACATCGGATTTAAAAAGAAATGCCTTTCCTCTGACTTGGGAATAAGGTGGCATGTCGCTTAACCTTTTGACAAGGAAATAATTAACCTTACTATCAGTCTTCCTCGTCTCTGTCAATAGCAACCTAAAAAAGTTGCCAATTGGTGAATATACATAGATATAAGAAAAGGGAGAAGTCACTGACAACCAATCATCCTGCCCGCATGAGACAGTAAGCAGTCATCTGTAAGCATAATTTGCTGTTATTAGTCACAAAAGCAGCATCAATATGAGAGTCAAGGATATACTGATCATGCCATATGTAATTTCAGAGTTCTTATCTACTTTACAGAAGGGACCACCAAATGATGTCTGACACTCTTGCTGTACAAATATATAAATTTGATAATCAAAGAGCGGTAAAATACCAGAGCAACAGAATATAAAGGCCCAAGAAGGTAACAAATAGTATTTCAATCCTAATTAATGAGAAAAGCTTCTGCAACTTGAATTATAGTTGGGATTGGATGAGTTGCAAAGAATTATTTACTACGGTGCAGAAGATAATGTTCCGTTATATTTAGAACTTTAATGCTATTTTTTTCCCAATTATTCTGTTCAAGAAATTAAGCAGAAATTTTTGTCTAAATCAGTTTCTATAACTATAACTTTGCAACTGCACTACCGCACCACATAAGAGCACCGGCTTGAATTTATTGTTAACTGCAATAGTGAATATGACCTTTGAACAGCCTACAGTCACATCCTATGACAAATGAAAAGAAAAAATCCTTCCTTTTGAGTTTTTCCATCATGAGTAGCTGTCTACTATGAGATAGGATAATAAGAGCTACCAAAATAAGTAGTATATCGGAGCTCAAAAAATTAAAAGCTAACCTTATTTGAATAGGCTAACCAGTAACTTTTATACCTTGCAACAATCTCAATTGCTGGAGCAGAGATCTAACTTAAATAACTTTGACAATGACCCTCATTCCCATTAGGAATCCCGTTAATAATTACCTAGTGATAAATTGCCCATCTGTGGTAGTAGTTCTGCAGAACCTTTGGAATTTTGTCATCCCATAATTTCACTTTTCTTTGCCGTACAATCATTGAATTCTCCCTTAGAAAACATGGTAAAAGATGAATTTGGCATTGTTGATTACCATTTAATTGGCAATAGAATAATATAACTGACTTTGGAATATATCCTCACAATGTTCCTCGTTCCCTGTTCAGATATATATGACATGCAATTGGATATTATAGTAAAACCACTCCACCAAAACTTGGAGTGATGTTGTTGAATCACAACAACATTAATTTAACAAGAGCATTATTTTGAGTAAATTGTATGAATTCCTATCAAGTTTCATCACCCTGTGGTTGACGTTTTGTATTGTTAGTTTTCAACATGATAGTTTCTCACCATGTAAACATCTATAGTGATGTGCTAAACAAGAAACTGAACTCATTCCAAATTAACTAGTATTCACTTTTAGTATGTCTTTTTCCCCAAATAACTTAGATATGTAGACTATTTATCGTAGCCTAATATCTTTGTAATGCTTGGATGGAATTTGCAATGAGAATTTTAAAGACATTGAACATTGACGACATAAATTTTTAATGATTGGTATTGCGATTGAAAGGGAGTTTGCTATAATGGGTAGGCTACATGGCCGACTTCTATAGATGAGCGTTGTAAAACCTAGCTATCACATTTTTACTCATTTTTACATCTAAAGATTTCATAACACTGTACTACAGTGAAGTTCAGAGTATATTGTTTAGAAAATGTTAGAATCGGCATCAAAAAGACTAAGAAAAGGTAGAAACCCATTCGTCTTAAATGTTTTAACAAGTTGACTGGAAATGGTTTTAAAAAGTTACCCTGGGTGAATATGTAAAGTGGGATAACGATGAGAGAAAGTGGCGTTTTTGCCTTGAATGCTGAGTAAATCGCCTTCTTGCTTGCTTTCTTCTCTCATCTTTTGATAAACTTGTTTTATGCAATTACGCTTTCGGTCTGTTTGTTCATCAATTGCACAAAATCTTAGCTTATTGAGAAAGTCATTTAAGATTATTGGTGATCAATCTCTTCTAAAAAAAATGTTTTAATTCTTTCGTTCTACCTTGTTTCGAGCTATATTCTCCTGTCTGGTCTTCAGCTGGTGACTCTCATATTAATTTCTTGGACAAAAACTTGCTGTCTATTAAATTTCTTATTCCTGATCTTCATATTAATCTCTGACACCGTTGTTAAGTTAGTTTGTTTTGCATGTTGCATAAGATTTTTTATAATTCTGACCATCCTTTGCATTCATAACTTCTCAGACTGTACCATTCTGTTAATTCTAACAGTCTTCCCCTCTCTATGTTAAAGCTCAATACTACACAGTATAGTAGAAGTATTATTCCAGCTCTGACTAGACTGAGGAAAGATCTTCCTAATCAGGTAGTTGAATAGATGGAACTTCAGATGTTCAAATTAGCAGCATATGTTTATATGTTGAACAGGCTGACGTGAGTCTTCATAGTTTATATATGAGGTATCTATTTCAATGTTATTACTGACCTTAAAATATTTGATATCCTTCATTTTATTCTCATATGTAGTTTATTTATTTTCTTAGTTCACTGGGCTCTTTTTTTTTTTCCCTGTTGTGGTCTGATTTTCCAACTAGGGTTGTAGCTTAATTAGTAATAATAATAATAATGTAATACTATGCATAATTACCTTCAATTATGTTATATATGTCACTAATAGGATATTGCTATTGTGACCTGGTTTTATTTATCTGTTATGGGCAATTACCACGAGGGACATCTACCCCCTAAGGCAATTACCCCCAAGGACAATTACCCCATCTCCAATATAGTCATGCAATGAGATAACATTAATCAAAATAAAATTGGTTTCATTCCGGCTACAACTAGATAGTGGAAGAACTTCGAAATTAGCTTTTAAAGATTTCTTTAGGAGATAGGATCGGGAATAGCCTTGTTTGTCATACTTGATTTTTATTTAATATAAATTGATATAATGATAAATAATATTGTATAAGAATATACACAAACAAAAACCTATAGTTTAAAAGAAAATTTATTGAAAAATTCATTAAGAGAATGTTGAAATGTTATTACAAAAAAATTCAAACTATTATTGTTACTCGTAGAAGTGCTTGCTCTCTTTCAATATAGGTTAAAATCCCTTGTCCAACCTTTCCACAGCATTGTTTACTCCTGAAAGTTCATCCCAAGTTCAGTTGTACACATTTTAGTTTTAATTTTATTGGGTAAAAGACCATAAATTATTGACATAAATCATTTATTCAGTGATGTGTGAATGGTGTATAATTATGTGGATATTCTTGGAATTGTCTAAATCTTCCAATTAAAGACTAATGCTATACTTGACAAAGTCATTCCTATTTTCAAGAAAAGCTTCAACACCACTAAAAGGCAATCAAGATAGTAACGATTTCTGGTGGTGTTACTTTTTTGCATTTATGCAACTCCATAGTAACTTTTCCTTTGCTGTCACTCTTTCTTGTCGGTGAATGCAAAACTTTTTTTCATAATCAGTTTCAAGATTATTATTATTAGGCATTTATTTTCTTTGGCCAATGAGGTATTGACATTAATTTTAGCACTACTGCTAATCTAGTATCATTATTGATATAATTTGAATTATTACTGCAACCGTGGCTGTTTTAATTGGTAGGGTTACTTAATTGTGCCATTATCCTTACCTGTATCATCATTGATTTCTCTGTTCTTTCATCATTATAATAAATTTTCCTGATATAATAAGCCAACTTCATAGCTGACATCAGTCATATACTGTATTATGTGTCGTTATTATTTTTGGTATTAGCTAATCAGATTATCTACTTGCACTAGGAACCACTATACTCAACATGATTTAGTTAGTGTATTAGTCTAAATTCTACTACTTTTATTATTATCATTATTACTATTATTTTTGTTGTTGTTTCAAGTGTGAGCGGAACTCGGTAGTACATAATCCTATTTCATATCTTTCTGCTGAATTCTTGTTATCAAAGTACAAAAGAACATAGACAGGGCTTAACTTGACCCAATGTTTATGTGCGTTTCTAAGACACACTATCAAAGTTCACTGACTTATGCAGAGGTCGAGCTTCGATATTTTCTTCATTACGCGTGTCATTCAGCTCCCACTTTGCTTGGGAAAAGTTGATGAGCTGTTTGCACTTAATTACTCGAGTAATTTTATGTACACAAACGGGTTTCACTGGCCTATATTTAAAGGTTACTGAAGGGGTTTTAAAGAGTACCCATGCTTCATGGATTAGTTATAAGGTAATTCAGGTAATGCAGAAGACTGGGGCTTAAGAGGAGTTAATTGGAGTTGATGAGTGAGCAACCTATTTCCTTTATTTAGTCAACCAAGATAGAAAATCTAAAGATAAACTGGCTTCTAATGTCTAAGGAAATGATAGGTAGTCTCTAGTAAGATGAGAAGTTATAGAAACTCAGATTTATTTGCCAAGTCAAGAACAAAAGAGAGGAAGAAAATTACAGAGCCGAAAAATACCAGGGTTTATTATTGACTCGGTAAAAATGGCAAGTGATGACCAAACGGCTGTTACGAGACTGTCGTAAAGAAACCAATTTATTTTTTAATTTAGAGGAACGGACTCCGGAAGAGACATCCAGATGATCCAGGTTACCTTACAGTATTGTAAGAATGGGTCTAGAGATGAGAAAAGTGGGGAGGGGGAGTCATTATGTCGAAGGATTGTATATTTATAAAATTCCGTCCTGAAAAATATAGAGGAAGAAAGTTAATACATATTGGAGTAGTATATCAAAATAGCGGTGGATAAAACTTGAGTAAAAGACTTATGTAATGCAAGACTGAAATGTTGATATTTTAAGAACATATTTCCCAAATGAAGTAAAACTGAAAAGCCATAATATTGATGAAACGTGGTGGGAAAGAGAACAGAAAAAAGATCACAAACTATCTTCACGACTAATAATTTCATCAAGTTCCAGATCCCCACTTATATGCTATGCAGATCTGAGCTGGTTTCCAAAGAAATTACAATTATAGGTTGAGTGGGAATTGCAAAAACTGGCTAGGAAGTGTAATTAGAATAGATAAAGAGTTAAATAATCAGCAAATAATTAGAAGTACTACAATGTAATTGAGTCTCAATGCTCTAGTGTTTAGGTCTTTCATAGTTCAATTCTTGAATTCATAGATGGCCTCTGAAACATGATAATGGTAACTCGGAAGAAAAGACATTACAGTACAGTCATGACTCTGCAACATTAATCTTCATTTTTGACAGCTATATTACCCCTCCTAGACCCTAGCCCTCAAAAAAACTGTAATGACCCAGTTACATAGCGAATCTATCCACCTGGAACTCGGGTGACTTTGGAATTGGCCAATTTTCCCCGGAATTAGCCGTCGAAAATGGGGAACTAGGAGCAATTACACCGGTCACGCGACTGATTGTCATATGAACCTCATGTTCTCGTTACGCCAAATGACGTTGTACCCATTTCAGCCCATTACGCTAACCACAGTCATCTTAAAGTAGGCTACCAGGAGGAAATGCCTTAAAATAACTTTATGTAATAGAAAGAATAAAGGAATATAGATTAGTTTAGCACTTTGCATGCTGGTTTAGAGTTTAGGTTGTATTGCAATGCAGATTTGCTAGGCAGTGGATATTGCAAAAGGAAATTAGTGATGCTATGTAAGATTACCAATTTTATTGGAGAGGAAATGTGAAAAAAAAAAAATATTTCACATTCCGGAAATAGTCAATTCATTCTTTTGCAACATACCAATATGTATGTTTTGTTACTCTAATATTTATAGATTCATTTTTTGTTTTAGGTATTCTAATTATATCGAGCAATGTTGTTTGCCTCAATATAAGTTGTCCATATTATTTCATGTCCTTTGACCAGATCTTTTATGCTGAAAGGGATTTTTAGGTCTTGCCTCCTTTTAGGGTAATATTCATATTTCGAATAGAATTTTAGAAGTAAAGTTTACGGTGTTAGAACTTTTAGTATGAAAAATTCGAAGATAATATGGCTTTTCAGATATCAGTAGCATGTTGAGGTTAGCATTATTTCAGACTTTCTTCTCAGTCTTCTTTTACACATAAAGTTTTAGGAGTTAAACAAAGCAAAATTTCGTATTATTCGTTAAGGATAAAATCACTTTACAAATCTTGAGTTATTCATTTGACTTTTTGACAAGCAAAGACTCAAATGTGCTTTTCTTCTGATTTTTAAAAGCTAGTTCGGTATACCGTTTGTACTCCGATTCTAAAATCTACACCTAGTGAAATGTTTGCAACTAATTGTTTTTTTATCTCAAATATTAACCTGCAACAGAAGAAAGCTGGCCGGTTGTTCTGTTACTTTCATTTCTAAAGGCATTTACCATTATGAACTGGTATTCCTAATTGTCAGCAATAATCTCTCGAGGGGAGGATTATCAGTATGTCTTAAAAGCTTAAAATCATTACGTGATATTAGTAATTATAGATTTTATATTTATTATTATCATTGTTGTGTAATTGATGTCATATCTATATCAATAACGCAAATAAATTGTGATTTTTTATCAGTCTTCTATGAAGCATGCAGATCTAATGTGGTGTACTTTTATGGCATGGGAAAATTCTATTTAGATTTAGGAAATCTAGAAGGTACTAGTTAGATTAATAATGCATATGTGGAAGTTGAAAGGAAGTGACATCATTTAAAATGGGTCTTGATTCCGAAATTATGTTATATCTTAGTAAATTGGGATTTCTTTGTAAAAGTGTTTTTATCAGTGAATGGGAATCATTTTAGTTAAATCCTATGAAATTGTATGAACGTAAAGTTCTTTTATTACAAAGATCATTACGAGAGCATTTTGGACAAGAGGTTATGTGATGTATCACGTAACACAGCCGTAAAACACGTACCCAAGATAGGGTGTATAAGGACATGTTGTGCATTGCGGATGCACACTTATAGGCAGGCAACTTGATAACTGCAGCGTCTTTTGGAGAGCAGATCCATATTTGGGTTTGGAATTCAGCTGCATATTCTCTCATACTAGTGAAAATCTCTGATCTCGTCATTTAACTTCATTGTGAATCACACTTATGAACGGATCCGTGAAGAGTTCATACTATATGCATTCTCTTTCCATGGCAGGAATTGTGTATGTTCGCCATATGCTATAAGACGCCACCATATTTAGAAAGGGATTGCATACACCAGCTGATTGTCCAATCTGTACGGATGAGAAAAATCCATGTTGTACACGTACTCTCTCAGAACTGCATCTGCCATGAACCGTATTTTATCTGTAGTGTTCATACTCTTTCCACGTATGGAGAAGAATATGCAGAAAGTATGGAAAGAGTACGAAAATGCTTTTGTATATAGTATGGAAGCTGCGGAGACAGTAAGGGTGTCAGTGGGGATAGTACAGCTGTCAGCAGAGCCGGCAAATACAGCAACTATGGAGAGACAACGGATTAAGAGGGGCACATAAACTGTGGCTTTCAATCCTCCTGTATTATTCTGTCTTGGCTGTTCTTCGAGATCACATGATGCCTCCCAAAGTTTCGAGAAATGCTTCCAAGTTCAAGAAACCAGCTGCTCCTGCTCCTTCACTTACACCGCCACCTCCTATTAACAGTTTGTCCGATGATGAAAGAATCAACAAGTAACTTCTGAGTCCAGAAGAAACTGTGATGTCAGAATACCAATTGGATGTGGTGCATCACATAAATCACAAACATAACAACATTGGAACAATCGGTTCAGAAGGTAAAGCCACGTGCCATGATGCTGATTTCCATACAAGAGCAAGAGATTACGATTGGTGCAGGGAACGAAAGTGTTTGTAGAATTTCCAATTGTAGGCCTACAAGGATACGAGATGGAAGAACGCTGCATTTGGGTAAGTGGCATAGCTTGGCATTACAACCTCAAGACTGAGAACCTGGGTCAAGAGCAAGATGGACCTCGTAGCAAAGATCCTGAAGCAGAAGAACTTGGGTAGCGAAGCAAACCTATAATGAACCAGAAGTAGTAGGTCTTCAAAAGCCTACATCATGCAGCAGGGTTTGCCTAATATGTGGCCAAGCACAAGCAGAAGGCCGGACAGTTACTTCCTCGGAAGACGACAGTCGCGGATCCCGCTGAGCGGTCAGTGCTGCATGTACACAGTGAGGACATACTGCTGAATTACAGAGGCAAGGTAGCATCTGAGGCCGCATCCAGCAAGGCCAGAATTCACGTGAGAGTCCTCATCTGGCCAGGACCAAGTTATTATACATGTGTACAATTCTGAAATTTTATTTGCTATATATTGTTGATTTATCATGCATTATGATTATTATTTCATGTTCGTATGTAGCCCCAGTTATGTACTTGCAATAAATCCATTTTACAATTCATTTTGAGCTCAATTAACACACGTTGCAGCTGATGATCATGCTAAAGCGCCATGAATATACAAGGAACACCCACGATGGAGGTCGAAGAGCCTTGGCTGGCCTTGTCTACCATGTATCTGGCGATATGGACTATAAAACGTTTGATGAATTTCAACCACAATGCTTCATCCTCATATCGCACTTCAAGTGTGCTGCAAGACACAAGAATTACTTCCAGCAGCAGACCACAACATAGCCTACCTGCCCCCTATGTCACCCAGCACATGGTGATGCCACACCAGTCCTACGTTACTCATTACCTGGTACCACAACCCCAGCCTTCTTTGTCACAGACCTTCATCAAGCATCCTTTGGACCAACCATCTGTTGCAGCCAACTCAACCTCCGTGTCCTCCACCACGTCGACAACCATCACCCAGGCTGATACAGCTACTGTGTCTGGTTTCTGTGGTGTAGTGGTCATGAGACATTGGAAGTGATCATTAGTAATACCAAATGAAATCTCAATAACTCTGCTTGCTCTTGATAATCTATAGTTGAAGACACGTTGTGACTCAAGTCATGTTCTGCAAAGGCAGCGGTTTCCTAAGACAGGTCTTCAGAGTAAATGCGTCATTCTTTACCAGCAAGTATGGTATTAGTATATCATCTTCAAGTAAGAGTTGTGGATCGGGTATCACAAGCTCCTCATTCTCCAGGTATTCCTTCAATTCTGTGTTATTGAAAATACCTGTATCTGAACAAGCATCATTGTGGCCCATGTCACAGTAAAGAAACTTGTAGTCAGTTTCATTGACAGCCAGCAGAATGATGGAAAAGAATCCTTTATAGTTGTAGTAGAACAACCCACTAATCTTTGGCTTCTTCAGGGCAATGTGCTTGCCATCAATGGCTTCAGTAATGTGCGGGAAATTCCACCGATTCACAAAACCTGAGACAACTTCTTCCTAGCCATCCGATGAGGTAGGACAAACCACAACCTCAGGTTTGTTCTCATCGTTGATGGCATAGCTCACCTCAGGAATGGAGATGCTGATGATGTTGGCATCAGCTCAGAAGGAGTATGTACGGGATTTGTAACGGTCACCAACAGCCAGTGATCTTAGTGTGACTGCCAGCTTAAGTCCTGATGGGACGGCCTTCCTGAAATAGATATCTTGTTTCTCCATGTGCGGCCTTACATGACATTCAAGTTCTGTGACGATATCGAGGTCATATCGAAGGAAATTCTTCAAGCTTGTTTGATCATCTGGATTCATTTCCTGCATAAGCTTCTCCTACAGGTCATGCATAGGTCTTTTGATTAACCTCTGTTTCTCTGTCGTCTGATTCTTCTAGCTCTGCATACTTCTTTTTTTTTCCTCAGACTATCCAAGTTCAAGGTGGCTTGTGCAATCTGTATCCATTAAAGAACAAATTTTGTGAGTTCCTGTGGTCTCCTCTCTTCACTTGTAAGTCACACCTTGGAGTACTTGCATGATCAAGGCAGAATGTGAATGATAGGACCCAAACAATATGCCATTATATAAAGGGACTAGCATTCGTCCATATTGTGTCTGTACAGTAGTGTATCCGCAGTTTCCATACTTCCTGCGAACTCTCTCTATGGCTTCAGTATTCTCTATGTACTCCTTATGTTCTCCTTATGTGATCTCCATGTTGCCTCTGCACCTGGAGGTCCAATTCTCCAATGCTATCCGTATTTTATCCATGACATCAGTGCTCTGTCTGTACTACACCCACAACCATCCACAGGTATCCATGAAAAATTTAGATAAATTTAGTAGTGTATCCGCATTTTCCATACTTCCTGCGAACTCTCTCTATAGCTTCAGTACTCTCTATGTACTCCTTATGTACTCCTTATGTTATCTCCATGTTGCTACTGCACCTGGAGGTCCGATTCTCCAATGCTATCCGTATTCTATCCATGACATCAGTTCTCTTTCTGTACTACATCCACAACCATCCATGAAAAATTTAGATAAATTGGGCCATCTTCCTCTCAACCGTGCGATAGTTGTACGGACTCCGTACTGTGTATGCCAAGAAATGGATAAAATAGACAAATATCCATACTACCTCTCTACGCAGCCATCCACCTCATCTGTGCATTGATGTGATAGTGGCATAAGCCTAGTAGCCATTTGTGTTTGAATTGCTTTAAAGAAACAAAGTGTTAAGAACTCTGTATAATCACTGTTTTCTCACTCAGTCTAATTACTAAACTAAACTTTTACCTTACTTGCTGTTAAGGAAATTAAGTTGTTGTAATCTGTTGATCGAAACTAATTGTACAATTTGGATCCAGGTTTTGCTTGTAATAGTACATAAGCGTTATATATTTCTTTAATTAAATTCGATACTTTTGATACTTCTTACGATTTAACCCAAGTAATTGTGGATTAAGATGTAAAATTGTGATTATGTAAAACATGTTCAGAAACAACTGCTCTATAGCAGTAGTGAATTGGTTTTGAAGTGCAACTTTTCACTATGAATTTTAGGGGGATTCATTACAATTTTAAGTGGCCTCATAGCTTTACATAACTCTGCATAAAAAGAGTGATTGTTGGAGATGTGTCCAGCTAGTCTAATTCCTAACTGCTCTGTTATCAGTTTTGACCCTCCACAATAAAATGGTACTCTCACAGTCAACATTGAGTTGTATATGGAGGTTATATTTGTTGATGGACACTGCTACTTTACATTATCTAACCTTACCAAGTGTACTTTGGTGCTTGCTTGACTGGGGCTGAAGCTCACCCAGATCCACGTAAATCACCAAAAATACAGGGGTGTGTCTTAACCTATCATTACCTACACAGAGGTAAATCCAACACAGAACCTAACCTAGAGTGTCAAAATTCGAAAGAAAATAAAAGTTAACTTCATCTTAACGTTACACATTATGCACTACCAGGTATGGGGTAGCCTTAGCATCCTCTTTAGCATTGTGCATTTTAATTTATTCCTTATCGTAAGTATAAGAAATATGGCTTCGTTAGAGTGAACATATTTGTTTGTGAAAATAAGGAAGAATCGCACAAAAATCTGCATAAGATTTTATGACGTTTTAATAGTTTGAAAACATCAGTAATTATTACGTAACAAACAGACGCCATGGCTACAGATACCAACACAGGCATTAGCAGAATGTGCAGTATATCATACGTTCCCCTATTCGTACCCACTATTTAGCTGTGGCTACGAACATTAACCCTCCTGTATTCGTAGCCACTCCCCCTTAAGAAATAGGTGCATCTGTATGGAGACGCCCCATTTTTCAATCTAGGTTTCCTTTTTTTATATCTTAATGTTTTCAAAACAATTTTCCTTTATAGTTATGGTCTTTTGAAAGACTGGATGGATGGTTTACTTTCCAAAATAATTCTCAAAATATATTTCATCATAAATAAAACTCAGTTTTCCTTTTGTCTATATTTAATATGCATGAATTAGCTAGAAGTAATTTTTCCCAGTTATATTATTAGATATACTACTCGTAAGGATTTCATCCCTATAGTTTAATACAATTGACACCGAACTGCCGTGGATGCAGTGGAAAACAATTTCATTTCATAAATGAAAACTAACTTTCCATGAAAAGTTCAAGAATTTTATCAAGTCTAATGAAGAACATTTCTAGCGCATGTGACAACTGCCCTCTGCTAGTATTAGCATAAAATTTAAGTAAAATCTATTGAAACAAAGTTACTTGCATCAGTAAATTTGCCTTAAAAGTATTTATTAAAACAATTTCAGGCAAAACGAGCAAGCAAAACGAAGACAATATGAATCAAGTTCCAAGATATACGAGTGTGATTTTCTTCGAGTTTTGAATGGAGTTAATGTCACCTCATTGTATACATTGGTCTGGCAGCGAATCCCAACCATTAAAACTTTCATTTGAACATCTGTTTATCCATGTCAACTCTGTATAAGCGGTGATGTGTATGCTGTATAGCTGGGAGAATGCTTATAGTGCTGCTTGTGTAACAGATATTTTTCATGACTAATGGAAAGTCTGATTCAAATCGTCATTGATGCTGGGTGTTTTTGTGTCCACAGAGTGTTTGGGTGTATATTTGACCATTTATAGTATTTACATCCATATTTTTTTTCATTAAATAAAGTTTCTTCTACGGAGAGAAAGTAAATTTCTCTCTCTCTCTCTCTCTCTCTCTCTCTCTCTCTCTCTCTCTCTCTCTCTCTCTCTCTCTCTCTCTCTCTCTGTGTCATTCGAAAAATTCATATGAATATAAGTTGACAAAGATAAACATGCATTTTCACGCAGACAAAAATAAATGCTAAATTGTTCCAAAGTAACAAGATATAAGCAATTAGAAGACTAAAAAAATACAAGATAAGTTAACAGTCATGAGAATGAAGAAAATTTATCCTTTCAGATAGGCTATATTGAAGAGTTAAGAGCATGTGGAATCCAAAAAACCGATACATAACATTTGGTCCTAAATTGCCATGAAATTGCCATACAAGGTCCTTTCGTATGGCGGCCACTGGGATATGCAATCACGGACCTTTACTGCAAACACTCCAGTACGAAATTGATCCTGGATGGGTGATAAATGCGCCTATCTGTCCGGTCTGGAAAGCGATGGAAAGACCAGGGCACCCATGGAATAGCCGCTGAAGAAAAAAGAATGAAGATAAACAGAGGTAATGGTAGTAAAAGTAACCTTAATTTATAAACGTTTATTTTTGTGCACGGTTTTTAAACAGACTTATGTTCTGCAGGACAACTATTTACAATTTCGTTGTGCATATAAGATAAACAAATTAAATAGAACTTAAAAATAGCTTCATTTTCTTTAACATTGCAATTGATTAAATGTTAGTCACTATGGGAGGGACAAAAGAGAACACTATAGGTATAATTATCAGATATTTTTTATTTAAGTAATAATAATAGAATAAATCATTACAGAGTATCTTGAATAGGAAATAACTCGTCTCAATAAAGCAAAAGATGTTATGTTAATATAAATGTTCACATAAACCCTCAAGCACCGCGATGACATATGGAAATGATTGCATGCCATCCCAGTAAGAAAACAATCTCTTGTATTTTTAAACAATCTCTTTCATGTAGCTTATATATGAGATTTTGTTACTTTGTTGTTAGGAAAGAAACTTTGTACTTCCATGTGTATACTCGTGCATTAGATGATCTTAAGGTAGAGTGATATCCTGGAGTAAAGGAGAAGATCTAAGGGAAGGAGAAGAATTGCCTTTCAAGATCAACGGTGAATAGAATTAAAGGGATGAAGTCTGTTGTTTCAGTCATTGCTGAAGGATGCGCAGAGACGCAGCAGGAATTATTTATGATCAACAGGTGGAAAATTTTGTAAACACGAGGCACATTCTAGCGAGGAAGATTAATTTTGATTCCGGTATAACCATTTGATTTTTTTCCTTTCTCCTTTTATGTTTTCTTTAAATTTTACATCAGATTATGTAGTGGAATATAATGTTACTGTTTCTAATCTTTACTATGTGTCACAATGCAGGGCCAGCCCGAGTTTTATTACTTTTTCGTTACATGCATGAGCGTGCGCACATATTAGTGAAGAGATAGTGGTTGTATATATATATATATATATATATATATATATATATATATATATATATATATATATATATATATATATATATATATATATATCATAGGTTTCACCTCAGTCAATTTTATTAAAAGTTGTAGCACCTGTAACACCAGTTATTTTGCAACAATACTTTTCTAATTTTCTGTACATTTTCTTAACTTTAGAGCCAGAGTAAAAATTAGGGTAGCCGTTATTTTTGTGCTGACACATTTATTTGAACGTTTTTCTAACAGCGGTTTCAATTAACAAACTGTGGCTATCATCAGGGTAACCTTAAAAATCAGTCATAATTCTTTAATAAGGAAAGTGCATTAAAGGTAAAAAAAAAAAAATAGAAGTCATGAATAAGAGTAAAAGAGAAAATTTTCCATCGGAATTTGAAAGAATTTTACTAAAGACAGATCTGGGACCTTCCATGAATCCTCATGATTCAGCGAGACCTGAAGTCTTGAAGAGGAACTTTCTCCTGCTAGCGGGGAGAATGTTCATAGGAAACATGAACATACAATTCAGACTGCTGCAGTATAATGTTCGCTACTTCAGCAGTACAATACTCGCAGCTTCAGCATTCACCTGTTATCCATAGTTATCTTTTTGCTGAACCACTACACTCCATCTGATGAGGTCATCAAATAGAGCATTTTTGTTGTGTATATTAACTGCTGGTGCGTGACTCTGTTGTTGTGATGGTCTTGAAGTATCCTCTTAAAGATTGATGTTTTGTGGCCAACATAGCTTATATTAAGAGGCTTACATCTAAACTTGTAATTGATATTGGTCACAAGCGCAAGTGAAGAAAATACGTCACAGAGAAAAGGAGATAGCAAGTAGAATCAAACAGTTTAATCAAGAAAAACAGCTTCTTTGGGAAGAAGTCTCTTCTAAAACAACTCAAGAAATCCAGCAGATAATTAAAGCGTCCATTTGAAATGCTGAACAAATATGTAAACTATTAGGTTTAAATACTTCATATAAAGAAACTTGTCATTTTACAGGGTGACCCTGTTAGAAATTAAGAATTCCAGGACAGTTATTTAAACCTGGTAGAACTTGACCTTAGAAAGCCACAGAAGCCATGGATAAAATTAGGAATTCAGTACCACTACATGAGGAAGTTCCATTTTCAAGCAAAGATCATAGATCACGTTCGAAAACTCAAACAAAACGACAAGACCAACCATGCCTTTACTGTTATTGATGAACGGGATGAAAAGAGTAAAAATGTGTTACATTTTCCAGTAGGTTCCAAGATAAATCCCTTGAGAAAGCTGACAAGAAACTTCAGAAGGGTAATGCATAATTCTTAGGAAATGTTACAAATCTGCTGTGTATGTGATCATGAAAAAATATTAATATATGGTAAAGGTGGATGATGTCTTGGATGACAACTATAAAGTTCCAAAGACTTAAAATAGGGCCCTAATTTAAAAAATTCAAAAAGAGGAAAATCTCAACCTATAGAAATTGGTTATTGGTGTAGGTAGACACCATAGTACATTTTCAGTAGAGTCCTGAATAAATCCCTTTGGATAGCCACCAAGAGAGATGACTTAATCATTAGCAAAGGTCGTAAGTCCATTATATGTCTCCATATGAGGCGAGTGAATGAATGACACAACAAATTTCCAAAGACTAGAAGAGGACCTAGTGAAAATTTTAAGGAAATTAGCAATTGTTATGGTAACTAAAGCTAATATCCTATAACCTGATGTCATTATCAAGGGTAGTCGGTGACTTTGGGTCTGAGTATTGTTATGAGGCTGTGAAGACCTATAAACCTTGAAATCCTTTCTGCCCTATAATTATCTAAATGACATCTTCGAAATAGAGGCTTGACAAAGTGTTGAGTTGTATTATCTGAAAATCCTATACGCAAGCAAGTTGCTCTTTCAGATCCTTTTGCTGAGTTAATTGACATCCATATAATAAAACCCCGGGAAAACGCTGTTCAGAAAAATCAGAGAAATGTCTCTATGAAATGTGCGGGGCACAACATCAACCCATCAGTAGTTTGTAGAGGTACAGTTGAACACAGGACTTCCTGGTACGCCTCGCTCTGAGGAAATGTCCCCTGCCACACCCTTACTGCGCAGCGAGTAACCAAACAGCTTGTACAGGGAGAGATGGCATAGGGGGTGAACGGGGCAATACACAGGAACTCGCCGAACAGTAAAGCGAGGTGTGCCATGAATTCTTGTGTTCAACTGTACATGAACCAAATATTCCATCCTTTGACCTTATAAGAGATGCTGAAATGGTTCACCAAAAGGATAAAAGAATGTGCCTTTTTATTGTCGAACCTGTGACCATCCCAGTGTATTTGAAGATCAGGTCTTCTCAGACTTTGTTCTCCTTCTCATCAT
>NC_090745.1:90564144-90566644 GCF_036898095.1 Palaemon carinicauda
ATTAATTTACTTGGCAAGATAAAAACACACGCATACATTCATTATACTGACACTTTGTCTTACTTGCAGAAAAAATACTAATATATTTCTCGGGGAAGAATTTCCGATGAAGTTTTAAAAGTACCGAGATAATTTACCATACTGCTTTGAAAAGCATTGTGAAGAGAAGACAGAAATGGAAGAAAGTAAAAAGTAAATACATCTGCAGTCGTGTCTCCAATAAACAAGTGGCAACAGAGCTGATGATGTTAGGCGGGAATTTTTGGCACTGCCTCCCGTTGACTCTAACGTCGGGCTAATGATTAATGATGTTCTCAGCCAATCAGACGAGGACTCCTCGCTCCGAGGGGCGGACCTTAGTGGCGGCGCTGCCAAACTTTTCTGCCCCCCTCCCCCTTTCCCCGTGTGGTAATTGGCATAGTACAATTTACCTGTTGATTTCGGATGTTTATGAATGCGTTTGGTATAGCAAGTGAAATATCAGAATTATTACAGGGCACCGAGTTTGTTTCGTATGCGACAGTTAATTGCATTTGCTGTACGCTTTTGATATCGACGTGTTGTAACATTATTTGCAGGGCAGTATTTTATTGCAGAATAAATTATATACTTTCATATACAATACATTCATGTTTTGTGTTGGGGGTGGGTGATAGGGAAGGGAATTTCATGCTTTGTTATGGCAAGGGTTTTCCAAATTATAGACGAATGATTTTGTATGTTGAAGGATGGAACTAGTCCTGAAATCATTTCTCCACGTATTAATAAACTTCCATTGAAGTCTCCTTTAGAAGAGAGAGAGAGAGAGAGAGAGAGAGAGAGAGAGAGAGAGAGAGAGAGAGAGAGAGAGAGAGAGAGAGAGAGAGATGGTCGTCCACTTTGCTACTATCCGAATGAAGTAAATAGTGACCAACAATGGGTTATAGGAATCTGCATCCTCCACTTCGTAATGATAACACGAATGTAGTGGAGAGGAGGCGGAGGAGGAAGAGATCTTAAGACAAAAGGGGAGGAGGAGGAGGAGGAGGAGGAGGAGGAGGAGGAGGAGGTTGACTCAAGGATCAAAACATCGAGCTTGCAACAGCAGAAAGAAGCAGAAGATCGTCGGTGCTTCACCTGCGACGAGATGAGACTTTCCTCTCCCAAGATTAATTGGAAAGGTCTTTATGCAGATGAGCCAATCCATCTGGCCCCTTTGTCATTGAAATCAAGTAGCTTTTTATACCGCCAGGAAAGTATTCTTTAATTTTTAACCAAGGATACCTTGTATCCGCCGAAGTTGTAACCAAAGAATAAATGTATTTATACATACGTATACAATTGAGTATCCTCCTCATCATAACTGTTGCCAAAGTCAACAAGTAAAGTCTAGCAGACATTTAGCTTTCTAAGTCATCTACCATTATGATGGCTGTAATTAGCTCGCATGGGAGTTCATCCATTGAGTTCCCGCAAGTGTTATATGTTTTGCTTGCAATTTGCATTCGCTTGCATTAGTCCATGCATAATTCCCTCACTTCCATCTTCTTCTTCCTCATTTCCCGCATCTATCTACATTGTTCGTTTCATCCTTCTCAATAAGACATACACGAATGAACAGAGCATTCTACTCCTCTTAACTCCTGGCTGAACTCGATGCTTTGGTTATGCCAATGTTTGACATATTGTGAATAATGACTCTATGACAGCATTCAATGAGTCGAATTCATTTCCCAAAGGAGAAGAGGTCGTTTATCATTCTCTTAATATTTTGCTTTTATACTTTTAGGGAATACGAAGATGGTGAATTGACGTTGCTCAAGTTAGAATTAATTAATTAATTATTATTATTATTATTATTATTATTATTATTATTATTATTATTATTATTATTGTTGTTGTTGTTGTTATTATTACTATTATTATTATTATTATTATTATTATTATTATTATTATTATTATTATTATTATTATTATTATAGCAAGTGACTAGCATTATATCTAAGGCCACATTCTCAAGACCGACTGATCAAGGAAAAGAAAATGCCATTTTGTTTTATCGGTGAAGCAAACTTGTTTTGTTAATACATTGTGATGACCATTATATATATATATATATATATATATATATATATATATATATATATATATATATATATATATATATATATATTTATATATATATATATATATATGTTTATATTTATATTTATATATATAAATATAAATATATACGAATATATATACATATATATATGTATACACACACACACACACACACACACATATATATATATATATATATATATATATATATATATATATATATATATATATATATATATACATATATATATACATATATATTATTGACGCATCAAGAAATGGGTTTTAAAACAGCAGCTCTCTCATCGAAATCAGAAGTCTAAAAACCCTGGAAAATGTAAAAAAATAATTACAGTAAATATGATGGAGTGGAAACGGTGAAGCCATGGACATCACTATTATTATTTTGATATAT
>NC_090745.1:90569144-90571644 GCF_036898095.1 Palaemon carinicauda
TTATTGTTGGGCTTATTCCCAGGAAACAGAAATATTATTATTATTATTATTATTATTATTATTATTATTATTATTATTATTATTATTATTATTATTATTATTATTATTAGCAGTAGTATAAGTATTGTTGATATACTGTCGGCAGTTTTATATTGAATTTTATCTTTTCCACCTTTGTGATATTAAAGCTACGCAAGAAATTCTATTCAGTTGAACTTACCTTGCATATTGGATCCACATTTTTTTATTTTGACATTGATAAAGTTGAGGTAGCAGTAACTATGACGAATTTCGGACCTATCTTTGTTTATTAAACTGAATTTGAGTATGATAAAGTTTACTGATATTTGGTATTCTCTAAGAATAATTGCTTTTCGTTTATAAAATAGAAATATATATATATATATATATATATATATATATATATATATATATATATATATATATATATATATATATATTCATATATATATATATACATATATATATTATATATATGTATCTATCTATATATATATATATATATATATATATATATATATATATTATATATATATATATATATATGGTACTTATACATATTCACGTGTGTGGATATATATGTATTTATTTCCAGATAATGAAATACTTCAGGTCATTCTGATCGTCATATATACACGCCTACTTATATATATATATATATATATATATATATATATATATATATATATATATATATATATATACTGTATGTATATATATATATATATATATATGCACACATATTATACGTAGATATATCATTCGTAAATACATATTTTTAATATTTTTTTGGTATAGTGGTTTCAATATTTAGAATTTAATTTATCATGCTTGACATTGACATGGTAGGTAGCGGTTTTAGACAGTTACACAATGAAACGTGTATATAAGATTTAATGTTTGCTTGAATATGTCCTTATGTTTAAATTAGTCTTTGCGTTTACTTATAAATAATTGCACCTGTAAGTAATGCTTATGAATACCATTAATAAATATTAGTGAAGGAGGACAAAGAAAGGCGGTAATGAAATGTAAAGTAGTCACGGTCGGAAAATTCTCTCTGATAAAATATCAATAATGAGAGCGTTGATTAATGGTGTTGGATCCTTCCATTCATTATTCACCTTTAGCGTTGGATTAGTCTTTCATAAGAATGATCAATACGTCATTTTAACCTTTTCTTCGTGTTTTATTCAGTATTGCTTTAGTAAAGCTAGAACTATTTAGTCGTTATACACTATCTTATATAGTATATGATTCAGGTCATCCACCTGATTTATGAATGATTACTTCCATGTATGTTGCAGTCTTGGCTTGTTTTTTCAGCTGTAATTTGATCGTTCGTATGATGCTTCCTGATCTAATGAATGTATATATATATATATATATATATATATATATATATATATATATATATATATATATATATATATATATATATATATATATATATATATTAATTTCATATAGAAGAAGAAGTGAAGATAAGATAAAAGCCACATGAGTTGACTTTGCTATGAAAAATAAAAACATTTCTTTATTATAACAAAATTTGAATTTAACATAGATAATCCACAACTTCATTAGATTTCTTGAAATGTTCAGACTATGTACATCTATGATTCCGTTGTTATTAATAGCTGTATTGTTTTTTATTGGAAATTTAATTAGAAATTATTTATAGGGGTGGATAAATGAATGAATTATTAGTTATAATATATATAGTCCAAAATGAAAGGTTTATGTTTTTTGGTATTGGTAAAGTTATTTTTACCTGAAGCATTAGCAATAGTAATTAAAATCCATTATTAGGGTAATACAGTATAGTTGTGGTATTAATAAATAAAGATAATGATATAATGATGCTATGTGTTAATAATATAAATCCCTCTCTAAGAATGCTTGGACCAACGGCGGGGGTCTTAGGTTATTACTACGGTAAATCGTGGTAATATATCAATGTTGAGAACAAGATTGCAAAGGAAAAGGCCTAAACCTTAGGCCACTGCTGTCTCCATTAACCAGTATTTCTTTAGGGCAGAATATAATTACATTTCCCATTTTCTTTGTTTTGTAATTGAATTTAAATGAATGTAGGTAATAAATGGCCGGAAATTATACAAGTTACTTTATCGATTTTTCGAGGTATCTTTAACGGATAATTTTTGCTTTTTGCCATTTATAGCCATTCGCTCAATTTCTTTATTGAAAGTTTTGAAAAGTTTTAAGAACGAATTAGTAAAATACCTTCAACACTTATTTAATAGAGACAATTTTTTGAATTTTTAATTCCTGCTATTTTGTTTTCAAGAAGTTTTGGTTTCATTATTAAATCTGGGTTGGTATTGTTTCGTTCGCAGCATCTCGGTTTATTACATGGGCTGACCCTGGCCATTTTTATTGTACCTCATTTACCACATGAGGACATTGATTGCCATCTCATTTTCGACATCTCTTAGTCCCCAACATACCAATGGTT
>NC_090745.1:90590470-90592970 GCF_036898095.1 Palaemon carinicauda
AGACTGAGATGTAGAGGCAAGATAAGCAGTTTCTGCGATGGATATTTTTTTTTTAGATTTTATTTTCGTAGGATGTCGAGTTCAAAGGCGTTTTGTGAGATATAAACATTTCATGGTTTTGATATGATTATAGTTTTTCAGTTCTATTCCTTATAGTGCTTTTATTATATACCTTTATTGTTTAATGTCTTTTATGTTAAACAGGCTGACATAAGTCTTTTTATAGTTTATAAATGACATATCTGTTTTGATGTTACTTTTTAGAATGATTTATTGTTAATTTTTTTTCTCTTCGCTTATTTATTTCTCTATTTCCTTTCCTCGCTGGGCTATTTTTCCCTGTTGGAGCCCTTGGGCTTGTAGCGTCTTGCTTTTCCAACTACAGTAGGGTTGTAGCTTGGCTAGTAATAATGATAATAATCAGTCCTTCTTGATATAATGAAAATATTTCAATTCTCAGATCAAAGCATTTACCTTAGTAAATTAAGATTTCTCAAAATTAACTCCTCTCTGTTTCTCTTAGTTCAAGTGGGAATATTTGAATCCTTTCATGTTTTACACTGGCCATATATGGTTTAGAGTCGCTCATTCTATTTCATTTAATAACAAATCGTTCAAAAGCGAATTTTAGCTTCGTCCCTTATGACCCATGAATAAGCATAATTCTTAATATTCGGCATTTGTAAAAGACCCTTACTCGGAGAGGAATCGAGTTCTTAATTTCATACCGTTATATAAATCGCATTTATTCCTCTTTCCCTAAAAACAATTAATAGCAAGATACTAGTACTGTTTTATATATTGTTTAATTATGGAACATCATGTTTTTTTTATTAAAAGATCGAATAAAGTCTCTTTCGCAAAGAAAAAATATTTTACTATTTTCATGTAAAATCGGAGTTAAATATAGTTTAAATGACGCGAATATTTAATATTTGCTTGAAAGTCAACGAATAGAAAATTGGGAAAGCTAATGGTAGCAAGAGCGGAAAATATAGTTATGATAATGAAACTAATAAACATAATATATGTATTACAAATCCAATGAAATTATAATAATTGTTTTATTATAGATAATAGTTATTTTTAGTACAGTAAACTTTTGATAACCAGTACAACAATTCATTCATGATTTTTGAAATATTTTAAGCAGTAATCATCATCATCATCATTATTATTATTGTTATTATTATCATTATTATTATTATTATTATTATTATTATTAATATAACAGCTTGCTTTATTGTTTTTGTGAATATTTTTGTGGTTGATATTAATATTACCGGTTTTTTATTTTTGTTGTTACTTTCACAGTCAAATCAATACCAAAGAAGTTAAAATATATATCTTAAAACGGAGTTACTTTATTCATATACTTCACCTTTGGAATTGCAGCGGCACCACATAGGCACGTTGGTTTTATATACATATATAAATATATATATACGAGTATATATATATATATATATATATTATATTATATATATATATATATATATACTGTATGTATATAAAAGTATATGTCTAAGTATATATATATGTGTATATATATATATATATATATATGTATATATATATATATAAGTATTATTATTATTATTATTATTATTATTATTATTATTATTATTACTAGCCAAGCTACGATCCTAGATGGAAAAGCAAGATGCTATAAGCCCAAGGGCTCCAATAGGAAAAAATAGCTCAGTGAGGAAAGGAAATAAGGAAATAAATAAATAATGAGAATAAGTTAAACAATAAATCGTTCTAAAAACACTAACAACGTCAACACAGATATGTCCTATATAAACTATTAACAACGTCAATATATATATATGAGAGAGAGAGAGAGAGAGAGAGAGAGAGAGAGAGAGAGAGAGAGAGAGCATTGATGTAATTTAGTGCCAGACAGAAATTTTATTTCGTAATGACGAAAGGGAAGAGGGAGCAGAGAACACAGAGAGATATTGATATAAACGAGGTAACTTGAGTCATTTAACAGCAGGAAACGAAGCCGCGGAGACAAACATGAGAACGGGAACAAGTATTTCTTCCATTAGGTGTATTTATCTCTTTCAAATTCATGGAATATGTTTGTGTTCGTTTGGAAGGATTATAGAAACTATATTAGATTATGCTATTGATTAGGATTTGATTTTTCAAAGCCTTTATATGTAGCTTACATGCTTATATACATACAGTATTTCTATATGTGTATTTGATTATAAATGTACAGTTATTAGTATAAATTCCCGATGTTTTTCATATAAAAATATATACTTGCAAGAGAGAGATTTCAAAAAGAAATATTTTATTTTATAGATTATTAAAAATATAGTAAATAAAAAGAATAAAACCTACTTCAGTGAGGTCCATTGAAAATTAAATCCAGTATGTAAAGAACACGTGATAAAGACATTTAATACAAACCTGCAGAAAACCTACAGAAGAAAGAAGCAGATTCTTTGTAAATTTAATTGAAAGTTCAGAAAATATGAAAGTA
>NC_090745.1:90597970-90627970 GCF_036898095.1 Palaemon carinicauda
CTATTCCTTCTTCCCTTTCCCTTTCCTCATTCAACCGTTAGGAACGATCCAATGTATTTCACTATTAATAATGCATTGAAGGTAATAGCGTGTTAATATTTCATTCTGCGGAATATACAGAAGCTAAAAGCTCTTATTTGCTGGCTACCGAATATTGACTTAAAGTTTATATTCTTATTTTGTCCTTTTCTGCATTGTGAATTTAAATGTCGTTTTTACTTGATTGGCAATATCCTTTTAGTTGATAACTGGTATTTTTTTCATATCGTCAATACAACTTGATTCGTTGCTAGCTTGTGAAAGTATGGATCAGAGATATGTCAATGAAATTTCGTCATGATGGAAACATTATTTTGACCTTGATGATACCCGTAATAACATAAAGTAATCTGGTTTTGAGGGTAATGATTACAGGATACAGTCTTTAGTATACCAATAGAATGGTTGATATTATAGGTTTTGGTGTTATTATTTTGATTACTAATATTATGGTTGCGAGCATTGATTATTTTTTTTTATTTTAATGAATGAAATTACTTTAATTTGGATGAAGTGAGAATTAGGGTTTATTTCCACCTGTGAAACTTTGTATAGATTTATATGGAAAATGTTCTTTACACAAGAAATAATTGAAGTAAATTCAAAGCAGAACTGAAAGATTCAGTATACCTCTATCTCTTTCCTAAAACCTTGTACAATTCTTTTAACTTCTTATTTCTATTCTATTTTTGTTATTCTTTACCCTCTCTTTCTCACTCTCTTTCCAGAGGGGCGGTGCACAGGCGGCAGTGGCACCTGGGCCCTCAAACCATGGCCTTTCTCACAAAACTTCGCTCACCTTGTTTCCTTTCCATTTGCGTTCCGTCAGCTTTTATCTCGATTGGACGGGCGATCGATGTGAGGAGCAACGCCTTCCATGTCCAAAATGCCTATGCTAAATGAAGCCGTGGCCCCCACCTGACAAGGTGACGAATAATTAGGGCGGAGATGTTCTGTCGTTGGGTTGCGATCTAAAACAATAGACGAAGAGGTCTAAAGAAAAACAAGGAGTGGCCTACCACCGTCACACTACAGTGCCATTCGTCTTGTTAATTCGGGTGCCATTAAGTTGAAATTAAACAGCGACCTTCGCATCTGTTGTGAGGACGGATAGGGAGAGCATTTGTCAGAGGGATAAACAAAATCTAACAACCATTCGTCTACAACCGGCACTCCCGAAGTACTCCCTCCAAGCCTTCTCCTGTCAGATCCTGTGTCCCTCCCTCCCCCACTCCCCTTCCCCCCACCTTTCAACCTCCGGTGACCTCTTGTCACAGAGGCCTCGTTTCAGCCTCCAAGAGGCCAAACTAAAATGATGGCCATCACTTTGCTCCAGAGATCGAAGGGCGTGTTTTGAGAAGGGTCAAGGACTCCGGTGATGTTTCACTCAAAGTCTCAATTCAGAGAAAACAATAGCTGTCCGATACAGCATAGATTCAGATAGATGTTATTGCTGATTTTACTTTCACTCCGTAGGAAGGTGTTTGATATGTATGATGTTCTTATTTAATCCTAAGTTTAAACGTCGTATATTAAAGATGATTCTTTCTCTAAAATCAAAGGTTTTTGTTATTTTGGGGGAATATTTCCTTTGCTCAAATGCCTACTAAATGACTTGGATTCGATCCTTACTCGAAAGAGTATATTAATTTCTCTCATGAATCGATTCCTGTAACAATTGGACGAGATAAACAGATTAGTGTCTAGGGCTAATCTGAATGTTCCTGGTGCTGCCACTAATAATTAAAGCAAGTTATGTCATTGATCAGTATTTAATAAATAAAGAATAATCAAAGTATCAGTATTGTATAGTTTCCGTTCCTTGTTACTAAGTTCAAACCCATCAGTGGTCTGATTGAAATGAAAATGTTAATAGGCACAGAATTGAGCTAACTAATTCAGCTGACTTTTCATCTAATTAAGATCAGAATTAGATGAAACAAAATTAGGGAAAACTTTAAATTAGACACCTTTATATACCAATAAAGAACAGACTAATTAGAATAATGAGGTTATCTCTGTTCATTAAAAGTTATTTCTTAGGTGTAACAAATGTTATTTTTAGGTTTATTACTTTCATTTGCAGCTAAGGATATATAAAATTGGATGTGATGTCCCTTCCCGTATGATCTCCCGTTTGTACCTTTAATGATGGCTTATTATTATTATTATTATTATTATTATTATTATTATTATTATTATCATGATCATTATTATTTGTTGTTATTATTATTATTATTATTATTATTATTATTATTGTTGTTATTATTATTATTATTAGCTAAGATACAACATAGGAAAGAAACTAATTGAATAAATATAGTATGTAAGAAGTAATAAATACAGAATATAAAAATAAACTTAAGATGAGAAGCAACGTTAAAATAGATCTGCCATACATAAACTATGACGAGAAACTTTTGTCAGTCTGTTCAACATAAAAACATTAGCTGCTGTCCCTTTCCGTATGATTTCCCATTTGGGCTAGTAATGAGGGGAGCTATTCGTGTCATGGCCTATAAAAAAGAAAAAGAGATTGCGTTTTGTTTCATTTGCTTCTTTCTTACTTCGGACATGTTTTGGTTTACCTGTGCTTCCCTATAAGCATTTGCAGTTTCAGTTGTTAACGATTAACATTTTCTTTAGCTGGGGGAACTTGGGCTTTAAATGGAGTTCTCTTGCTTGAGGGTACACTCGGCTCGGGCACACTATTCTAACTAGTTTCTCTTCCTCTTGTTTTGTTAAAGTTTTTATAGTTTATACAGGAGATATTTATTTTAATGTTGTTGCTCATAAAATATTTTATTTTTCCTTGTTTCCTTTTCTCACTGGGCTATTTTCCCTGTTGGGGCCCCTGGGCTTATAGCATCCTGCTTTTCCAAGTAGGGTTGTAGCTTAGAATTTGATAATAATAATAATAATAATAATAATAATAATAATAATAATAATAATAATAAAGTGGCTTGTTGCTTCCTTATGATGGACTAGAAAATGAAGCCAAGGAATGACTAAGCAGGAAACGTTGAGGTTCGAATATGCTATGAAATCTTAGGGAAAATTTTCATTTACTAACGGGTTTTTCTATAGTATTCTGGAATTTTATTAATACTGATACACTACATTGATCCAAGGGAATGATATCTCTCAATTAGTTTAAAGAAAATCTCACACTTGAAGCGCTTAAATTAATGCGAATTCAACATGGTCATTGATGATGCCTTGTTACGTTACGTAATTACTGGAGATTTTCTCAGTATCTTGTAACGACTTCTAGTAAATATTATTTATCCTCTCAAGAGGTTTCAAAGAATGTTTCCTTTTGTCTTTTTTTCTGGTCCATTTCGACATGACAGTTGGCTTTTCTTATTGTTCTTATGGCCATTAGAAAATATGCAAAAGAAAAATAGTTAATAAGATTAAAATTCAAATTTTTCTACCACGAGTGTCTTATATCTATATCATTTTGCTTATTCAGAAAATTAACAAATTTAACCAGTGCCATTGGATAATTCATTCGATAAATTGTTCATTTAATACCGGGTACTACCTCTCCCCACACATCAGAACCGATTAGCTAAGCGACTATAAGTAATAAACATTTATTTCAATACTTATTGAAATCTGTTGAAGAAATTGTAAATTACTCTTGTTTCTGATATTCTTAGATAAAAATAAAGAATTACCTAAATGATTGCCGCTATAGTTGGCATATTTCTTTAAATACAGAATAAAATTTCTTGTTACCAACATTGCCATAATGTAATTTAGGTATCGTAAATTGCGTTTGGTTTTTTATGGCCAACATGTCTGTGAGAAAATTTTATTATTATTATTATTATTATTATTATCATCATTATTTTTATTATTATTGCTATTATTATTGGTGGTAGTAGGAGTAGTAGTAGTAGTAGTAGTAGTAGTAGTAGTAGTAGTAGTAGTAGTAGTAGTAGTAGTAGTAAAACTTATATTGATATTCTGGTTATGTTTGCATGTAGAAACATTATAAGATCAATAATTAGAATTTTAAGTTGTCTTATAGTAATTTTTATCTTAAGATTTATGAATCATATATATATATATATATATATATATATATATATATATATATATATATATATATATATATATATATTCACATATATATGTGTGTGTATATATATATATATATATATATATATATATATATATATATATACATAGTAGTCTTTGTATTTGTATAAATTCTCGTATAAAGTTTACTTATTTTCTGTATTTCACATAGCCAAAGGTCTGTAAAATATTACAGGTATTTCATAATTTTCTCTGATAATTTTGTTCTCTATGGATTTTGCTTTCCTCTGAAGGAAAATTTTCCTTTGAGAGTAAAATTATATTTTGAAATTTGATTGCGCAAATATCCACAATAGAGGTATTCTAGTCGTGCTTACATGTACATTTTGTATATATATATATATATATATATATATATATATATATATATATATATATATATATATATATATATATATATATATGCATATATATATATATATATATATATCATTAATTTTAGGAAATGAATGTACACTACGCCTGTTACCTTGAAGTAATAATGTCAGTCTTAAAACCTATTCGCCCAATATATAATAGTCTTTACAATTAGGCTAACTTTCGCATCAACGTTTATATTCCATATTTGGTATAATTTGTTATACTATTACAAACCAGTGAAGCTGTAGCAGTCAGAGTTAACTTGAGGATAATTACGTATCCTTCTTATTATATCACGTACAACCTTGCAAATCATATGATTGTTTTAATGTAGAAATACTTTTAATCAGCGTTTTTATAGAAATATCTGTAGGGTAGTAATAATAATCTTATTATTATCATTACTATTGTTATTATCATTTTTGTTATTATTGATTATGCTAATGTGCCTATGAATTTTAATATTAGAATTGATAATTTTTTCTTACAATTTACTAAAGTATTCCTTAACAAAAGCCTTTCCAGCAAGAAATTGGCTATATTGTTATTAAAAATCATTGTTTTTATTTTTAAGAATACTCTTTTTATATCCCTTTATTCAACTATAAGTTCCTCTTACAAAAAATAGTGAAATATTTCTCTTGTTATTATGTCAAGTATCATATGAAGGTAAGGCTGTTAGTTGCCATTGAGGGTTTTCAGACGATTAATAATGATTATTTTATTTATGACATTTAATAAAAAAGATTATTATTTCGACATTTATAGGTTATAGTAATGATTTGTGTAGAAAGAAAAGAACGTAAAATGTAAGATGATAAGTTTATGATATTCATGATGATACAGGGAATAGAGTAATATTAAGGATATCTCTAAAAATAATTATTGTAAAAAAAAAATAATTGAATAGTTATTTTCAAGATATTTATTGCTAACGTTCATATCGGCAATAACAATATAACTATTGACCATAAGAACCTTGTAGAAGTGCAGCGTGATAAAATTCTTTAATAGTTGTATTTCAAAAGTCACACATATTTCGTCCTCCACTATCAATACTACTTACCTTTCTTAGTTTTATGTTAAAACTAATGAGGGGGAAATGGTTAAGAAAATTGTTGTCGCCAAAGTATGGTTCTATATCGAACTGAAAACAAATGATGGAGACTTTTGCCTACATTCATCATACTTTATGTATCATGGCGAGAATACTCATGGTATGCATTAATGAAAAGTTCCGCTAAGTTCGTTTGCATACTTATTGTTTTATATTCATTTTGGGACCGATATGAAGATGGGGATTGAATGATTTATTGAATGAAAGCAGCGTCATATAAGACAAATACTCACGATGTACATTCCATATGCATTCCAAATGAAAATTATGAAATTAAGTTATTACAGTTCATTAATCCTGCCAAGGGCATATTTAAGAACCCCAGATTAAACTGTTTGAAAGTGGTGGGTTTATACGGTTCGGAGAGAGAGAGAGAGAGAGAGAGAGAGAGAGAGAGAGAGAGAGAGAGAGAGAGAGATTTTATGAGGTCTTTTGAGTGACAGAAAGTAGTTTACTAGTCACATCGTATTTTCGTGAGACGTTTGTGGTGTTTCGCATCTTGTCAGATGAAAGGAAAATGGATGTAATTTGACGAATGAAATTTTTTTATTTAACGGTGAATATCTCAAGATGCTCGAACGCTGCCTTGTCATTTATAATTTCAGAGTGAGTGTGTATCCCTTGTACCTCATATATTTACACGTCCGTCGTACATTGCATACCGGAGTATGTAATATACATTATCATCTTAACAGGTTTTAAGGAATGACTTTGATAAGCACTGACCGCACCTTCTGTCCCCAAACTGTACGTGGGATCTAAGGACGCCAAGAGATCCGGCCTGTGACTTTTATTGCTTCTCTTCCTTATGGCTAATTCCTTGCCTCCGTAGAATGGCTTTGGAGAGTTTCTGTTGGTTGTACGTCACATCATTATAGGGATCTTTGTTTTGTTATCCATCTCTTTTCATAAGGCCGTAGGAAATCCAAGGTTATCCTAATTTCTCGTATGATTTTGATAAATCCTGAAACTTATTTTCTCTTAAACCAGGTTTCGGAGTCATGCTCTCCCCATGTAAAAAGATTGCATTATTATCTAGTACAAGCTATAAATATTAGTCAAAATACTCGAGTTTATAATATATGTATATGCCTAGAATTGTACTGAAAAAAAATACCATTCATTATTTCAACTATTGCATTCAAATTTATACTAAACACTTGTCGATAACTATGCAATGCTGAGTGATTGATGAAGCTAATAATAGTTTATCGGAGCTGCTAATGCCATCATTATTAATAGGTAAACAAGGATATTATGTTTTGTATAGAAATTTATCCCTAACAACTTAACAAGAATTGATACCAAGCGCCTTTGGGCACTGTCCTTTCAAAATGTTTCTAGAAAAATAATAGTTATTCTTAATTCCTCATAATTCAGCTATAATTAATAGTTTTCATTTCTATGTGAATGCGTTATTTTCTGTATAGTTTCAATTACTAGTTTGCTTGTCTCCGTCTATAATTATTTTATGATTATTTATTGCTCCTAGAACCAGAAGGCTATTTCGAATTTGAGGAAGACTCTGTAGAAATTAATAATTATATAGATATTTCAACTCCCGTAGGATGGTGATGCCGTCAGTGCACTTCTAGCGGTACACTGTAGGCAGCACCCACTTTCAGACTCCAGCTTTACCTCCGTTTACGCTTCCATTATTCCACCACGCGGTTCGAACCTCTTTTTAGCTTTTAATTCTATTATGCAAATGCAGTATTTTTCCCCTGTGGCACTTTGACACTAATTAATCTCCCGGGCCCCTGTGCGGAGCCATATAACCCAAATTCCATGAACCCTTCCATTCCACCAATAAAGGTTGTGGTAGCTCATTGAAAACGTCCCTGCATGGCGATCTTCCGGTTTGGGGTTCGAGTCCTGCTCAAGAGCGATAGTTTTTTGTAGTGTCTGTAACCTTACCATCCTTGTGAGCTAATTATGGGGTGTTTAGAGGAGCCCATAGGTCTACCTGCTGAGTCACTAGCAGCCACTTCCTGGCCCTCCCTGCTCCTAGCTTGGCCGGAGAAGGGACTTGGCCGTTAATCATATGTACAGTATATATGGTCAGTCTCCAGGGCACGCATAGTTACTCTACCTTGCTTCTGCAAATTTCAATGCTGCTGTAGGAACACATTTGAATGGATTTTGACCTAAATTCAAGCACACAAAGACAAAGCGATACTCAAATACAGATGGTCATATATAGTTTATGGAAATGTTTCTTGTGCACTTATCAAATAAGAAAATTCAAACAAACATTTAAGAAACGCTTCGAGATCAAATCTGTGTTTTAGTTTCAGGTAGACGCCGTTACCAAATCCATTGTAATAGATAATTATTCAAAACCTTTTTGTGGTCCTCCTGATTTATGACACCCAGTGTTATATTGTTGGCCGCAGAACATGGGAGATGCCAGCATGAGGGTGGAGAATTATCTTTTTTCATGTTTTTATGTTTTTGTTTACTTACGGGCGTCACGGAATGGGAAATACATGTTTATTCTGATGATATTTTTAAGAAAAATAGCAGGTAAATTTTGTGTATATATGTATGAGTGTATATATATATATATATATATATAATTATATATCGTATATATGTTATAATTATATATTGTATATATATATATATATATATATATATACATATATATATATATATATATAATTATATATCGTATATATGTTATAATTATATATAGTATATATATATATATATATATTTATTTATGTATACATTTATATAATTGTATATAGTATATATGTGAATTTATACATATATATATATATATATATATATGTATATATATAACTATATAAATATATATAAATAATTATATATATACTATATATAATTTTATATATATATATATATATATATATTTAAATATATACATATACATATATATTTCTATATATATACATATATACATATATATATATATATATATATAATGTATATATGTATATATATAGAAATATATATATATATATATATATATATAGAAATATATATGTATATGTATATGAATATATGTAAATATATATATATATATATATATATGTATATATAAAATTATATAAAGTATATATATAATTATATATAGTATATATATAATTATTTATATATATTTATATAGTTATATATATACATATATATGTATATATAAATATGTATATATGTATATAGTGTGTATGTAAAGTATATATATTTCAAAAGAGTGGAAGAGAGAGAATTCGTGACTCTACCCCAATCAAAATAAATGTCTCTTAATGACTTCTAGTGACACCTGATTTATAGCATTTGGGTTACTAACACAGGCGATACATATTTAACATCTGTCATTGCTTTGTGTTTACATAGGAAAGACCCCCCCCCCCCCCACTCCCCGACCACCTCCTCTTCTTCCTCTTCGTCATATCGTTCCAGAAATTACACTCACTTTTTATTGAGACCATAAAACCGTTTTTTTTTTTTCCAAGGGAAATTAGGGCTTTCTCTTCTCTTTCTTATTATGGTGGGCAGTATAGTAAATGTTTTGAACTTGCCAATGATAAGGGAATTAACTCGTATTATTGTTATTATATTTATTATTATTCCTGCTATAGCAAGCTTAGAGAGGAAAGAACGACACTATGATTATTAAGAAAAGAAGAGGAAATAAAGAAGAATTATAGTAGAAGTCATTATATATGATAAAAGAATTGTACCTTTTCTCGTATCTGATTAACAGTGTATTACAATGAAAATGTGCATTCCATAATATCAAACAAGCAAATATATAAAGATACATGCAAATAAAAGCTAGCATGGTTAAACCTAAGATGTTAGAAGTCTAATATGCAAAGGGTATTAAGAACAAAGGTAATACGGTCACCAACCCGTGTCGGGTTAATAACAGTTGTAAAGGCCCAGTAGTCGCAGAGATACTTGTCAATTACACAGATCAATACTGGAAGAATATTGTTAATCCAGCTGATTTACTTCATTTTAGCCCTTCTTGTATGATGTATTGATTATGCCTAGTTGCAAGGTCAAAAAGCCATGAAGATGAGTAACTTTGTGGGTTTTGTTAACTTTATATTACAGGTATCGGGTATAGTTATTACGCTGTTATATATATATATATATATATATATATATATATATAAATATATATATATATATATATATATATATCATCATAATCATCATCTTCAGTTGATACTAGTTCACTACAGAACAAAGGCCTCAGACTTGTCCTTCCACTTGCGTCTGTTTATGGTCTTTCTGTGCCAGTCCACACCCGCCGCTAACTTTCTTAGTTCGTCAATCCATCGTCTTCGCTTCCTTATCCCAACTTCTTTTACGATTTCTAGGGATCCATCAAGTTATTCTTAATGTGTGTATGTATATATATATATATATATATATACATATATATATATATATATATATATATATACTGTACATTTATGTTTGTATGTGTTTGTGTGCGTGTGTGTAGTTATGTGTGGTTAGGATATTGGAATAGCTTCAACTTTAGAGAAATTCCTCAAGACATGCCAAAGCCTTTTTTTTCCTTATATTATCCGAACTCTGTAGTTTGTTATTAATAATATTATTGTATGTTGTTTGGCTTAACCAATTTATATTTTGGGTCTCTCTCTCTCTCTCTCTCTCTCTCTCTCTCATCTCTCTCTCTCTCCTCTCTCTCTTTTATGATGCAGACAATATTCCTATTCAATACTTGCTATAAAAGAAACCTACTACAAAAACAATCGGCAATAATGGCATCTCATCTCCCTTCCCCCTCTGCTCCCTCCCCTCCCTCCCCTTCCCCCTTACATCCTAACAAGACGATAAATCTTCGAAAATCAGCTTTGGCTAAGATGGTATACTGAAGTTCCTCTGGAATAATGCCTGCGTCTTATTCAGGCTCAGTGTCTCTCTATCGAATCATTCGAGTTTTCATTTATTCCAAAATTCTTTATACTCGCAATGCTCTGATTTATTACACGTGAAAAGGGGAATAATTGATATTGGTAGAAAACAAAAATGTTAAAGATAACAATTTATTATATGTATAATATTGATTATGATGTTGAAATTTCTCTCGCAGAATGTTTGATTGACCATCACACACACGTTATTTTGAAAACAAAATTATTAGATTTTTAATACCTTTGGTATTGAAATATTTTATCAAAATGATTGATTGTTCGCAATTAGTAACTAAACTTCTTTCACTTATTGCTATTAATTTTGATTAAAATAGTTACTGCAAACGTTGATTTCCTTATACCATTTTCATGAGTGGATCCTTATAAACTTTTTATGCTCTTGACGAACTGTATTCAAAGCACTGATAAATTAATAACTACTTTGATCATGTTATGAGCGCCAAGAAAAACATTTTCTCGATTGCCTTCGGAGATGTCTCCTTAGCATTTAGAGATTGGCTTCTTCCGGAGATGCTGGGAGTTGGGCTAATGTAGTTCAACTCTCTTCAGAAAATGGGTCTTGTAAGAAGAGAGGAGGAAAAAAACTAAAGGGAAATTCGAGAAACAGTGCTTGGGGAGACCAGGGTAGGAGGGTAGTCAGAGGAAGGGAAAATGGAGAGAGAGAGAGAGAGAGAGAGAGGAGAGAGAGAGAGAGAGAGAGAGAGTTATTGAGAAAGAATTTATTAAAACTCTGGGTATCCCGACAATGCCAAGTATTCCGATACTGGGCCTTGATTTGTGTGTGGCTATTATTGGCTGGTAATTTTGTTCTGTCGCGGCCGTATTGGCGTTTAGAGTGGAAACTGACAGTGAGGTGTGTGTGAAATACATTACATGCAAATTACTTAGCCAATAGACGAATGGATCAGACCACTTCCAGCTAGATATTGAAGTAGGGCCAAACGGAGACCATAGCTCTCTTTCTTCTCGTCCTTCCCTATCTCCTCTTCGTCCTGCATCTCCCTCTTTATTACCCGTTTTCCTTTCGCTTCCCCGCAGCATCCTCCTCTGCTTCCTTCCGTAGGTCAGAAAAAGTAGATTAACTGCGTCTTCCTTATGATGGGATTTATTGATTGTCTCGGAATAACTTGGAAATCATGATTTGTGTTTCTTCTTCTTCGCTTCCTCTTCCGAGCAGCATCCGTTAGGCCTACTCCAGCCTTTGTGTCTGAACGATCGCAAATATGGTTTTGGCAGTTGTGGAAATGTTCGTTGCGCCTTCTTCGATGATGGACTCTCCATCTTGAGCAGCGGACGCGAAAGAAAGGGCTGGTCGAAGGGGCCGTCTGTCTCTTCGTCGGCGGTTCTCTTTCACTTTCGCCTTTAATTAAGATTTTAGCTTTTTGGGGGGGGTCGTTTATCACGTGAACATGTAATTTTCGTTGTTAGGTTATTGAGGATGAAAATTATTACTTTCAATCTGAAATGTCAAAAGTAATTTAAGTTGTATCTTCTTTAGTTTGAGTCGCCTATTTACCATTTATCAATAACAAGGATAGGGAATATAATTAAGGTAATGAAACCAATGATCAAGATGATGGTAACAACAACGGTAGTTGTATTAAAGAGGATGTTGATAATAAAACTATATGAATAGCGACGTTTTACAGTTACTGTCTTAATGATAACGACTATTTCAATGGGGTTTTTTATCGTTACAGCAGATAATTAGGTTTTCAAGCACATTTCGATGGGTTGTCATAATTGTTAATAGTTAAATTTAAGCAATTTATTATCGAGGCAACTGATGCGCTTAATGTTAAAGAGAAAACTTATCATTTTAATAAAAACACAAAAAGTTTAGTTGCTGGGTCCCTCGCGATACAGGTTGCCAGGCATTTCATGCAATAATTTACAACAAATTTATTTTTGGCATAAATCGAGATAAAAAGATGCCACATATCATACCATAAATAAAACAGTAGTCCGTTTCAATAAAGTCTTGAACTCGTACTCTCGCGCGAAAATAAATAAGGTTCTTCTTCATAGATTGAAATGGTATTACTGCATGAATGACTGCATAAATTTGGATAGAGAAATTGCGAAGGGAAAAACATTGCCTCTCATGGAAACGGATCGTGCGCGATCAGTTTTTGAGAGATTAAGCGACAGTCACAGGGTCAGTATTCACTGAAATGAATTTTAGTCTTTATCAACGTTAAGGGCTGACGCTTTTTCAACTACTCCCTGAGACCAAGAGGGATATTTCAGACCATTATCTCGATATTTTCCAGGAGAACTTAGATTCATCGTCTGCTTTCATGGTGGTGCACGACGCTTTAATTCCTTTTATTTTTATTACATTGTTATCTGTCATAATTCTCCTTTTTACCCAGAATCTTGACATTTACCATGAATGGCTTTTTCACTGGGAACTAATTCGAATACAACAATTGCTTATAAATGGACTTTTAAGTTGTTTTTAGTGATCGCCAAGCTTTTGAAAGTTTTCAGGAAATATATAACTTAAATGCTTGCAATAAACTTATTCTTTATTGCTCTATAGACTCCGTGTTAATAAACCTCTTATATATTTCAAAAGGGTATATTGGAATATTTGCATATTGAAGAAGTTATGCCTGTTGATTTTTGTCATACATACATACATACATGCATACATGCATACATACAAACAGAGATGAAACTGATAAAAGATATTTTTTGCTTAGACAAAGCACGAAGAAAGACGACATGAATTACGATCTCACGTCACGGGACGTCATTACCAACACAAAATATGAAATGCATCATATTAAAATAATGTTGTCACATCTGAACGGGGTCTTTTTATCCAAGCATTACTCATTGTGTATTGCAGAGAGGGAATTGCTGTAGCAATCTCTTAAACCGTTATCATTCTTGCAATTAGACAAATCTTTGGCCTGCTATTTATATGGTTAATGTTCGGCAGCTTTGGCATTGTAGAGGAGAGGGATGGAATGGGGCTCATTAAGTATGGGGAAGTTGTCGGGTGGGGAGGACATGTGCACGCTCGCTGGATGCTGAGTGAAGTGAAATTTAGGGGTTTCCATGTCCACGACCACTGCTAATCTTTCCCATATTCCTTTCACACTCCTTTTCCCTCTCCCCTCGGTGGGGGATTTAATTTACCGTTAGGTATTCACTCCCATTGAAAGTTTTACACACTTTAATCAACTTATGATTTGCGCTTTCTTACATTTGTTTTTCTTTTAGCGTTTAAAGGACCTCGTGAATGGCAGAGGCAAGGGACAGTGGCAATGCCCTAGCAGGACAATGCCCTATAAACTGACCATATATACACGTGATCAGCCCCCAAGCCCCCTCTCCACTGAAGGTAGGACTAGGGAGGCCCAGGCAATGGCTGCTGATAACACAGTAGGTAGATCTAGAGGCTTCCACAAGAATGGTGAGGTTGCAGACACTACAAGAAACTATCGAGCTTGAGCGTATCTCGAACCCGAGTCCGGCAGAATGCCAGCCAGGGACGCTTCATATAGGCACCACAACCTTTTAGTATTAATTTCATGGTGTTTTTTTTTCGGCCTCTCGCAAATAATGTGTTGCTTCATAGTTTGATTTTGGATTCAGGCTCTTGTATACATCAAATTACAATCAAGTTTTGGAAATTAATCTTATGAAAATTCGAATCTCAAAATTGACAGAAGAGTAAAACTATGGTTTTCCGTATGTAGGTGTTCATGCTTGCGAATATGCATAGTTATGTTTGGATATAGTATACCATGTATCATACTTTGCGTAAACTGAAAGACATTGCGTTCCGATATGAAAATATATGTTAAATAAATATATATATATATATATATATATATATATATATATATATATATACATATATGTATATATATGTATATATATATATATGTATATATATATATAGTGTGTGTGTGCGCGTGTGTGCTGTATAGGTATGTATGTATATTCATTTATGTAGGCCTATTTATTTATATGTATATATGTTTATATGTATATATATATATATATATATATATATATATATATATATATATATTTATATATATACTGTGTAAATATATATAATTTTCTATACAATGTATATGTGGGTGTAGTCCATACAGTATGTGTATATATATATATATATATATATATATATATATATATATATATATGTGTGTGTGTGTGTGTGTGTGTGTGTGTGTGTGTGTGTGTGTGTGTATGATTTGTGTATGTTTACATCAGAAACGATGTACATACCAGTCTTTTTTCTACAATAAGTCGTCAACTAGTATCACAATAATGGTAAGAAGAGAGATATACGAGCTTTCCTTCGGCAGTGTATGGGATCGTGAAAGAGACAATTTGTAAAGGATCCAGAGATGTATGAGCGGCTGATCAGGTAAGATTTCCTGGCTCTGGTATTTTTATCAATTGGGAAAAAGGGGTAATTATTCACGTGACGAGGTCTCCTTTATTTTGTCATTCCTCCATCAGTGTAGGCGAGGGACCCCAAGCACTCTCTGCTATCCTGGGTCATTAGTAATGCTACATGACAACTACGTTGCTGTTCTGCTCTTCTTTTGTCTCTGCTGCGTAGGCGGTTTCTTTTGGGGAATTCCGTTTTTTCTGGCTTGCTTCTGCACAATTAAGTAATTTTACATTCTTTTAATGAATGTTATATAATCATAATAAGGTTCTTACATATATGCTTGAGAAGATATGTTCCGAATCAAACTTCAATTTGCGACTTGAACTCCCAGATTATTGACCAGTAATTGACCTAACAATAAATAGGTACAAGTTTTCTTTTATGGCGTCAGGAAATCTCATCCCTTAGGACTTAATATAACACTGGAAGAATTAACTCCTCTTACCCCGTTCACTTAAAGGTGTGTATATACACAACCACAACAACAACAAATGCAGTTATTTATTGTCCACTGCAGGACAAAGGCTTCAAATGTGTCGGGTTTGGCCAGTTGTCATCACCACGCTGACCAGTGAGGATTGATGATGATGGGAGATTTTCGTTTTATCGCTCACAGCACCCCAACCTAGTATGGGTAGTAGGTTGGCCAGGGCACCAGCCGCCCGTTGAGATACTATCGCTAGAGAGTTATGGGGTCCTTTGACTGGCCAGACAGTACTACATTAGATCCTTCTCTCTGGTTACGGTTCTTTCCCTTTACCTATACATACACCAAATAGTCTGGCCTATTCTTTAAAGATTCTCCTCTGTCCTCATGTACCTGACAACACTGAGATTACCAAACAATTCCTCTTCAACCAAGAGGTTAACTACTGTACTGCAATTGCTCAGTAGCTACTTTCCTGTTGGTAAGGGTAGAAGAGAGACTTTAGCCATGGTAAGCACCTATTCTAGGAGAAGGACACTCCAAAATCAAACCATTGTTCTCTAGTCTTGTGTAGTGCCATAGCTTCAGTACCATGGTCTTCCACTGCCTTGGATTAAAGTTCTCTAGCTTGAGGGTACACTCGGGCACACTATTCTATCTAATTTCTCTTCCTCTTGTTTTGTTAAAGTATTTCTAGTTTATATAGGAATTATTTATTTTAATGTCATTACTGTCCTTAAAATATTTTATTTTTCCTTGTTTCCTTTCCTCACTGGGCTATTTTCTCTGTTGGGGCCCCTGGGCTTATAGCATTCAGCTTTTCCAACTACGGTTGTAGCTTAGCAATTAATATATATATATATATATATATATATATATATATTATTATCACTTGTATTATTACTAATATTATTATTATTATCATTAATGTTGAAGTTATGATTAGTACCAGATTAAAAGTATTTCATTAAATTTTCATTTCCATTAAAGCTATAAAGCGTGTTATGGATTTTCTTTATCAACTTGACAGTAAAAAATGTAACTTCTCAATAATACTTATTATGCTCTCCATCATCCACCTTTGCCGTTCTTTTGTGAGTTATTAGGAATTGGCAAGCCCAGTTGCAAAATATTACTTGCGTTTTTATGATTATCATTAGTATTATATATGTATATATACAGTATATATATATATATATATATATATATATATATATATATATATATATATATGTATGTATGTACGTTTATATATATGTGTGTGTGTCTGGGTTTATGTATGTATTATATATCTATATATGTAAATATACATACATATATATATATATATATATATATATATATATATATATATATATATATATATATATATATATATATATACTGTATATGTGTGTGTGTTTATTTTACATATATATATATATATATATATATATATATATATATATATATATATATATATATACAGATGCATATATACTTTTGATTAAAAGTTTTTCGTTTTATTTTTCTTCTTGAACCTGAAGACTGATTCATTGGAGGTTATCTGACGCCATTGTGTAAGTTATAGATTCCTAAGGTAAAGTTTTTCATCATAGAATTGAGTATATTTGGAAGCTTATTTCCTCTTATTTTGCAAAATAAAGTTTTAAATTCTTTTAAGAAAGACGAATACTATTATTATGCATTTGTTTTGCATCTGAATATCAAAAGTGTTATTGTTAGCTTACAAAAGTATTATTTGATATATAGCAATTTTTATCTAATCAATATATCTTGAATGTTAATGACAGTATTTTAGTGAAGAAAAACATTGAAATTAAAAAAAAAAAAAAAAACTGAAATAAAGTCGTCAAAGAGATTAAATTCCTTCCCGTCATTGGTGACGGGCGAGACGTGCTTGTTGGAGGATGGAGAGTTATGTTGGTGTTGGAGTCATCGTTAGAGGGCCAAGCCCCAGCACTGTTGGAGAATTTAGACACGACAAGAGATAGTGGCTGAAAAATGAGGTACGTCCCGCGCCCGGTAATATTGGCAGAGGTAGTCAACACGTGGGCCCTTTCCTCCTTGGAAGGGGGAAGGAAGCGAAGATGAAACAGCAGAAGGAAATAAGAAAGAAGACTGAGATGTGCGCGCGCATATCTACCTTCAGATATTCAGCATGTAACATCAAAATACAGCCATGCACTGGTACAGAGTAATTGACCGGTCGTTACTGAGTTATAATTATTGAATAAATCAAATTGGTTTAAAATGTACTGCATTATTTTAACAACCTACTTAAAGTAACAAATATTCAAGAAATAGAAGTATGGAAACACAAATATTGTTCAATACCATAATTATTTATATAAAATTTATTGCAAAGAATATCTTGAAAGAAATTGCTTGAACTTCTTTGGAACTATTTTTTGCTTTGAGATGCACAATAAGAAATATGTGACAAATCCCAGAGTTACATCTCTCTATTATGGTTGTAATAAGTGTATATATAGATGTATACGTGTAGATGTATGAAGCGACTAATATTGGGGATTTTACTTGAAACGAGGTCATCTATGATTCAGTAGTTAAAAGGATGAACGTGGCAGAAACATATATTGGTCTTCTTTGGAGCCAAAGACTAGAAAGTGTTAGGTCAAATATTTCTTTTAAAATTTAATAGAAGGCATTATTTCGTTGAAAAAAATGTAGAATTATACGTGTTTAAATGACCGAGAAGTAAAAGGCTATTTTCTTACTTTCTAATTTTACATTCTGTAATATGAAAAAAACTGCTTAAGATATAGTAAAATATAAAACTGTAATAGTGATGGACCGCTTACCCCTTAAGAAGTGACATGGAAGTTTAAGGGTGGCTAAGATGACTCTTTCTCTTTCTGTCTAAGGATGGCTTATACATTTGGAGATGGAGGGGCTAAGAAAGAGAAACGTGAAATTCATTTTCAGTATTAATTTTTTTGGTTCTCTCGTTCTTTTTCTGTTGTGTTGATGTTTCCATCTCAGAAGACAAAATGGAAACGATATCCATTTTACAGTATTAATCCAGTGTGGAAGTTTGGGCCACTTTCAAGATTTTGTCTTTACTGACGACTGAGCGTTTATCTTTATTTGATATGCGAACTGGATTATGCAGAAATACTTTCAGACGAAGGAGAGAGAGAGAGAGAGAGAGAGAGAGAGAGAGAGAGAGAGAGAGAGAGAGAGAGAGAGAGAGAGAGACCTGGAATGGTATGAACTCAGCATTGATGCTCATGAAATAGAGGCACAGAACAGAATCGCTTTGGATTTGGCATGGAGGTGTACTAGGAGGAAGACCCGATGAGGAGGAGGAGTAGGAGTAGGAGTAGGAGCAGTGGAGCAGCAGCAGCAGGAGGACATCAAAACCCCACATGGAAAGGGAGCAAGGGTTGGTGGGGATGGCGGTCCCGGGCCCGGCAGTGTCGACCTAAATGGGCACGTAATGAGCCTCATCGGTCATTGCGACCATCCCCTACGTGGACGAATGGCTGCATATTACTCAGCCCAGCCGGGGGAAACTTTCTTCTGTTGCTGCCTGTGCTGCTGCTGCTGCTGCCTCTGCCCTGCTGTTGCTGCAAACTCTCTCTCTCTCTCTCTCTCTCTCTCTCTCTCTCTCTCTCTCTCTCTCTCTCTCTCTCTCTCTCTCTCTGGGTTTCTGCAACAGCAGCACCAGATGCAGCGATGATGGATGAAGTTCATCTGCGACTGACCAATGGAAAGGCTATTAGATTTAAGAATGAAAATGCATCGTTGCATTATGATCGTCTGTTAAATGTATACCTCCTCATTGACGTCATATTGTTAGAGCATGTCCGCTTTTTAAGCTGGACTTTCTAAGGAAGTTTAAAGAACTGTTAACCTGAAATCTCTCTCTCTCTCTCTCTCTCTCTCTCTCTCTCTCTCTCTCTCTCTCTCTGTTTGGATCGGATTCAGATTAAAATGGTGTAATCTAAGAAATGTAAAACATTCGAGTTTATAAAAGACAGTAATAGAAGTGAAGAGATCTGTTAATCAAAATATATGTGAGGAGTTTAACTTTCTTTCGCGATAGGTAAGAATTTTGGTGTAACGTTTCGTAACAGAATCCTGATGAAAACGTATGACATTTACAGTGCTTTTAACCTTCTTTTGCTGCAATTTATTACAAGTCTAGCGAGTACATAATGCCATTTTTATCTTTCTTCTTTTGTGTTGGCAAGAGCTTTACTTTCATTTCAATGGAAATAGGCTTGCATTCAACTGAATATGGCTACTGAAAAATAATTTATTTATAAAATAGCCGTTTTTAACTCATTTATATTATTATGGTCTGTGCTATTGTCTGTTTTTTTCTATTATTTTTCTAAAAACTAAATTCCTCAGTTTTTCGGACAATATGGCGCCTAGGTTCATTAATGTAGTGTCAGTACCTAATACCACTATTGGGAATTAATCAAAGTTTTAAACATTACAAAAAAAAATTCTGAACAGTGTGATTCTGCTTTAGTTTAATAATGTAAAAAGCAAAGAAACAAAAAGGGATTCGTAACTAGGAAATTATTTCACTTGTAACCGAATGGATTTATTTTTATGACCCTATCGTATATATCTTAGTTTATCATTTAGCAGGTTACATAAAAATTTCGAACGTTATCAACATTTCAGCTTTGCACAGCAGAGGGCAGAAAAAATGATCTTAATATATGATGCAGCGTGCTCCCACTGCTAGACATATATCAAAGTCTGCCCTTACTGATGGGTAAAAAGGACTTACCATTAAATGTTATTAAGCAGAGAAGTTATTACGTTTAATATGTGAAGGATCACACGTACACAGAAGTACGCACTCAAGCACACCTATGTAATTGCCCATTCATATATGCATACACGCGTCACCTCATTAATCATGCAAATGTTGCGATAGGCGTGTTTATTTCTATACATTACTTGCTAACTGAATCGGTTTGAATATGCTATTCGCCTGGTAATTATAATCTACACCAACCTAAAATCAAAATAAACACTTACATTGTACCTTTTTTATTTTCTTCTATTATTCGCATGTTAAAGAAAAAGTATAATAATGAAGCAGGAAATTTATGCCCAATTCAACGGTTTTCAGCATAAGAATTATTTATGATTTCTTAATGATAGCTGTGACCAACTATATATATATATATATATATATATATATATATATATATATATGTGTGTGTGTGTGTGTGTGTGTGAGTATGTGTGTGTATGTAAATGTAAATAAATAGATGCATATACAGTATATATATATATATAAATATATATATATATATATATATATATATATATATATATATATATATATGTGTGTGTGTGTGTGTGTGTGTGTGTGTGTGTACTCTATATATATGCGTGTGCGCCCGCTCTTATGTTTGGCAAGGTGTTGGAGGCAAGTAATACACACTATTTTGTTTCATTTTATATAATCTTTAGTGATTGATTCCCTTTACTAAAGTATTATTGATTGTTGTGCCGTTCAATTTAATTTCATTTTTAATAATATCTCTTTTTTTCCTGCAGTTACTCATATTTATCTGCCTGTTTCATACCTGAAATATTTCTTTTGCATCCACTCACTTTAGTAAGGATATTTCTTTGATTTTCTCTTGTTAGCTTTGGCACCCACCGTTTTATCAAAGCTATTGATTACTGCAGCTTGCAAGTTTCTTTATTGATAAGAGTAAGGGAGTAACTTTTTTCTTTCATTAATTGTAATTTACGTTTATAGAAATTGACAGTTATGAATATTCTATGGATTTGTTAAATGAAATACTCACTTTGGTTTTTAACATAATAAACAGAATATAAATTTTCCCAAATTTCCAATGACATAAATAGAGAGCATAATCATGAATGGTAGATTGTTATGCAATTGGCTTTATAAAGGTGGATCCACCCCAGTGGATTGACGGATGGTTGATATAATGAATCGGATTACGATGTCCCATTTACGAATGTTTTATATGATTTATTGTAATTTTTATTTCTCAGTAGTTATGATGAAAGTTTTTTTTATCTCGAATTTTCTATTAGGTCGATAACATGAGGTAGGAAATCTTCTATAGTGTGGAGATTTTCTATATATCTGTATTACAAAGTCCCTGTAGAGCTTACTTCGACTCTTCCATTTGTTTTCTTTCTAATTTTTATTATTATTATTATTATTATTATTATTATTATTATTATTATTATTATTATTATTATATAAAAATGTACCCAAATAGCATACACTTGATATTACAAAGATGTATATTATACCTATTTATATGCAATGATAAATATGATTGTTATTTGATTTCTTGTCTCCTTTCTACCAATGCCTGAAAATCCTGCATTTATTACATCGAAAATAAAAGAAGGGTAAAAAAAAGGGTCTGTCTGCTATTCAAATTCCTTCCTCCAAAGGGGACCGAATGTAAACAAAATGAGCTGGTCATAGAAAGAAACTCGTGGACCATTAAGGGAGGAATTTCCTTCTCCGGATGCCACAGTGGAAGACAATTCAGAACGCAGACGATAGATCGTCACTCATCACTTAGATGGACCTTCGCCGTCGAATCGATAATGAATCACACAAATTGGACGTTTTCTTGCCACATGACTGAATGGCAGGTGCCATCAGTAATTCGTCCCTTTTACCGCCACCCCTGAGGCACCGAGGCACATCTTCATTTTCACCTGGAAAATAAGTTGCTCTTGTTAAAGTCTGATTTTTTGTGCTTGATAAAATAGATATAAGCTTGTTTTGGCAAGTATGCGCAGATGCCTGTAAAGGTATGTACAGCAATTTTGCAGAGATTCCCAGTTACTTGTTTTCCTACTTTTTTCACTTCTTTGTGTCATTCCATTAACTCTAATCATATCCTGGTTTTAAAGTGTTGTTAAGGACGAAGAGGGTTGGGAAGTGAATAATGAAGAAGTCAATTTTCTTTATTTCCAATCAGTTTTATCACTTTTATTACGGAAGCCTTTCGGGGCTCAATTTTATTTCCGTGTATTAGCGAAAAAAAAAAATATAAGATTAACATGAAGTTTAATCTACGTGCTTCCCTTATCCTGTTTTGAGTTTAGTTGTGTTGAATCCATCCTCAACACATGACACTCTTAACACTTTTGTAATCTTTACTACGCCTGCCATTTTTATATTTCATAATTTTACAATCTTTCAAGTAGTGATATTACCATAATCCACCCAGCATTCTATTATCTGATCTCGCAAGCTTTGCTTCCCCTTTTCGTCTTAGAACCCACGTTTTCGATTCATACGTTAACATTGATATTATTACAGTGCTATAGATCTTGACTTTTAGCTTGATTGGCATTTTCTTGTCTTATTTCATTCCATTCCTGCTACCTCCCCCCTCTTTCCTCAGGCTGCTTTTATCCTATTCTCAACTTCAGCCTCACATCCTCCCTCTTGACTTATAATAGAATCCAAGTATCTAAATTGTTCCACCTGTTTTATAATCGAGCGTCTACTTTCATGTATGGCTATCCTGTCCCACCACATTTACCCTAAAGCCACCCCGCTCCAAAGTTTCTTGCCCCTCTACAATCCTCCTTTGTAAGTCTTCTTCATTTTCAGAGGTAATCACCAAATCATCTGTATATAACAACTCCCACACCTCTTTATTTCTGATCGCTTCTCTTAACGCATCCAAGAGCATTTCAAACAAAATTGGGCTTAATGCTGATCCCTGGTGTAATCCAGCACTAACTCCAAACGTTTCTGTTTCCCCAACAGCTGTTATTACGTTTGTCCTTGTTCTTTTGTACATCATCTTTACCATTCTAACCAACTTCTCTGAAACTTTCCTCTTCCTCAAGCACCAAAACATCACCTTTCTTGGTATTCTATCTTATGTCTTTTCTAAATCTACAAAACTACAGAAGAGTTTTTGGTTTCCCACAATCCATATCCCCTTCAAGAATCCATACTGCTGTTTCCAAATCTTTACCATCTCTCTCAACCTTTCATCTAATACACTCTCAAAAACTTTTAAACCGTGCTCTGTTAGTTTAATTTCCCTGTAGTTACCACAGTCCATGGTATCACCTCTCTGCTTGAATTTAGATACCATTTAACTCTCCTCCCACTCTTTAAGCATTATTTCCTCTTCCCAAATTGTATTTATTAAATCCAGTTTCTTCCCCTTCTTTAGCTAGTAACTTAACTATTTCAGGACGTCAACCTCTAATCTAGTCAATAATATTAAAATGACAAGAATGCACCTGGAAGAAATTAAATCCGTATAATTTTTCCCAATCTAACAGCGCCATTTCTAGATCAACATAACATTAAAAATATCCAGGCACATATAAACTGCCTCCCCGAATTTCTCTCTTTATTTTCCACCAAGATAAGGCCAGGGTGTAGGTTGAAATATAGTAATTGATTTAATTTCCTTTGTTTCTTTGACAGGACATTTTAAGAAACATATTAAACTTCTAGAATACATGTAGAAAATACACACACACACACACACGCATATATATATATATATATATATATATATATATATATATATACTGTGTATATATATATATATATATATATATATATATATATATATATATATACTCTAAATGTGTTTTATAAAAGTTTAAATACTTGCGTTTTTGTGTATTAATATGCTTTTGTGTGCTCTTGTGCAACTTTGCAGCTTGAAAAAGATGTTTTATTCTTAATTTGACCACACGTATATTAATAAAAATGTACTGTGGGAAATCAACATTAATAACGAGTATTTGATGCGAGGAATATGAGTGAACTATAGGTTACTGTCGTACATGATCAAATTTTTATAGTTAATATTAGTATATTTTTTTAGTATTTTTAGTTATTGTCAACGTTATGATGGTCTATATAATCAATTACAAATGAAAATTATGTTCTTGTACAAATTGCACGTCAAAATATGATCATATGATCACAAACATTTTAACAAAAGGCTTAAGTCACACGAATACAGAGGAAATGATAAGTATGGTGCACATACGATGCTTACTTGTGTTTCACCATCCCACATATATTAAATGTAAGGAAGTACTGCATGTTAGTCTCATGGTCAAATAATGAAGAATTTTAGTAAACATATACGTGCATATATAAGTGTTTTAATTGGTCATGTCTGAATTTTCATAACTATCGGTATTATTCTTTGTATTCATTTGAATAGAATCTAGGAATCAAATGAAAAATTCCCTTAAGCTATCTGATTTACCTTTTAATTCTTCTACCCCCTCATAGCCACTCCTCCTCCTCCTTCTCCTACGTATTCACCTGCCCAGCAGTGTACCTGGCAAGGAAGTCTCACAAAACGCCGCTGTCTTGGCATATGACGAATGACAGACCGATGATCGGGAGACAGTCGCCATCTGTCAGGTGACCGCGTAACGTCTTCATTTGATGGGGCCTTAGGAAGATAGGGGAGTGGGGGTGTAGGAGCCCCGTTGCCTGGAAGGAATGCCTGTCGCGGTGGTCTTCCTTTGAGGTCAGGAGATCCTAAGACCGAGAGGCTGCTCTCTCTCTCTCTCTCTCTCTCTCTCTCTCTCTCTCTCTCTCTCTCTCTCTCTCTCTCTCTCTCTCTCTCTCTCTGAAGAATAAGGTTTCTATTCTTCATGGTGTGTGGATTATAGAGGCATTTGACGTTTCTTTTGCCCCCCCCCCCCAATCCTCTATCTTGTATACCGCCACATACTTGAGATAATTAGGTATTCCATAAACTCGGCCTGGTATTGGCTCTCGAGAAACGTTCTCTCCTGTGGGATAAATGATGATGGTTCTCAGTTTGAGTCTCTGGATAGGTCTGTTGGTTTTTTTTTTATAGTTAGATAAGGGATATGGTACATTCTTTTTTACTGATGTCTTTATAGGTACATTTGATTGTCTGATTATGTCTCTTCCTATGTTGTGATCGTCTTCAATTAGCAGAAATATGTAGAGATTTCCACGTATTTTATTTCTCCCCTTCTTTGTCCTAGGTTTTTTTTTTTATTATAAAAGTCGCTGTAATTTCCTAGCATTGATATTGGGGTTTAATATTGAAATAGCAATAATTCTTGAGCATTTATTCAGCTACCTATGATGACTTAAGGACGAAAACCATCGAAGATTTAGAAGTAAAAAGGTTTAGTGGCATATCAATCGTCCATATTCCGATTTCCCGAGTAAACCCCTTGGCATTTTGGAATTTCCACCTTTTTTTAAAAATTTGTTCTAAAAAACTATCCATCCAACTTTAGCATAAACTAAGCAGTGACAACCTCTCTCTCTCTCTCTTATATATATATATATATATATATATATATATATATATATATATATATATATATATGTGTGTGTGTGTGTGTGTGTGTGTGTTTACATACGTATATGTATGAAGCATATATATATATATATATATATATATATATATATATATATATATATATATGTGTGTGTGTGTGTGTGTTTACATACATATTTGTATGAAGTATATATATATATATATATATATATATATATATATATACTTATATATATATATACATATATATATGTGTGTGTATACATCTATATACACATATGTGTTCATATATATGCATATATATTCTTATATATATGTATGCATATGTATATATATATATATATACATATATGTATGTTTATGATTTTATGTATATATACACACAGGTGTATAAAGATGGGAAAATATTGGAAAGCAAAGAGTAATTTGGTGAGAAATAAACGGAAATGTTAAGGACCCAACCTGAATTATTGTAAGGTGCCATAGAAGCTAACAAAATAACAGAACCCCTAAACAGAACAATATACCATCTAAACTACTGAAACACGGAAAAAAGGCTGTGGAATTCATATTAGCATTCGCATTATAAGAAAAAAAATTACGTATTTGTATTTTCAAATGTGCGGAATACTTTTGTCATTTCATTAATTAATTCCATTAGTATAGGAATGTAAAAATAAGGGGACAATGGGACCACTGTAAGAAAATGTCACATATCTATGGAAACGTAAACAGGCATATTACAGTGTCCATAGAACTTCCTTTTGAAACTTGATGTTGGAATGTGTATCACTAAAACTTATGAAATTGAATATGCGCAACAAGTATAGCAAGAGTTGGTTTCATACTGTTGCAAACAAGTGTGAATGATTTGATTTTAACAGTGCACTAAGACAAGGAGATCGATTTCCCTATGTAAATAAGTATGTTCTTTCAGATAAGGAGAACGATTTATATAAATTTAAGAATCATTGCCTTGTCAAATCATTATACGTAGCAGGACATTTCATGTAGAGTGCATGTAACGCAAGTAATGTGTAAAGTGGGATTCGTTGTCTAATGTGGACATTATTTAGGTTAATGATGTCTAGAGTGAACCGTCAGCAAATGCATCCTAGTATACGAATAGATTGTAACTTTAAGTGCTCTGGAACCTTTTTGTCATCTAAGAATGGGATGTAAAAGAAGGTATATATAATATTTGCTGCAGGAAATGGGTGCTTTACATGTTTGCTCATAAGTATGTATGAAGAGCTGCCAAATTCAAAATTTGCACCAACATTATGAGACCAGTTGTATTAAACTCTCTTCATTTCTTTATTTTTGACAACGGTTACAAACTATAGCTATTTTCATAAAAAAAATTCAGAGATGTTATGGATTTTTTAGATGGTAATTTATATTTAAAATAATTGATTTATTGTGTCATTGCCAGGAATCCCTGATTGTATTAATTCTTGTGATGAATATTCTTTCATACTGTTGAAGTTTTTAATGTTGATTCCCTTTCCTTTTTACTCTAACCTGCATAATTTCCTTGCATATTTTTATCTCAATCCTATGACCAATACTATTTCAAAAATTACCATGGCAATGGTTACAGTATTTCAGGATCAGCAAGAAATTTTTTGAGAGAATTCATCAGCAAATTGCAGGTTTCCTTTGCCAATGAAGCCACTTTTTATTTTGCTTTAAAGAATTATTTTAAATGTTGGATTCTTGCACACTCCCGGCATTGGAATCACCATGCAACCATGCAGTGTTGCTTTGTCATCTTGTCACGTCATTAGATGGTGGTATAGTTACAGATACTTCCTTATAAATAGTTATAGGTACGTAATCTTGATCAAATATTTTATTTTGAGATGTCGTAATATGTTGTTAGGTTATAATGAAAGTTTATTATTGTTTTGAAATCTATCTAGGCATAAATTACGGATTAAAATCAGCAAATGAAAAATTATTATATAATTTTTAAATAATAATTTGAGTATCGTTTCTACTTTATTTGTAATGAATAGTCATGGTGTTTTTCAGTAGTTTATCTAATAAAACCTTTTTTTTTTCTCAAACGATTAGCCATATTATACATATATATGTAAATATATATATATATATATATATATATATATATATATATATATATATATATATATATATATATATATGTATATATATATACATTACATATATATATATATATATATATATATATATATATATATATGAAAAAGAATACACACACATCATTGCAATGCTAAAATAAAGTCCAAATACGCTCTTCGCTCCCATTGAATCTTTCCAAAGGTAGGCTATTGAGTCTTAAAAAAAGAACATCGAAATTAGCGCTCCTTTCAGACCCCAGGCAAAGGGCTCCCTTTCTCTCTTATGCATGCAGGGAACGTTTAAAAGTAATTGCTTTAATTAAGTAAATGCCCCTAAATTGACTTTCAAATGAGGTTTCCCACAGACTGCCACTGGAAGGTTTCACTTGGAGGTTGACTCCAACAACTTAAAGGTCCCGTCTTCTTCAGAGGTCTCGAGGTCCTTCTCCAGGTCTGGGCAATTTTTAGTGAGGTTATTCGTATTGCAGGCCTTTTAATTTTCATTTATATTTTCCAACTAGTTATATAACTCTCGCATTATTCTAGCATCATGTAATATAGAGAGGAAAGATGTTAAAAACTAAGCTTGGTATGATTTACAAGAGTTATTCATCAACTGTAAAAACGGCATACCAAACTGAGAGAAAAATTAATTATCTAATTTAGAGAAGTAGAGAGTAGAACTATTGGTTCTTCTTTGTTACTCTTGAAGGTGCTATTAACAAACTGGGCAGCGCTTGGTTCAGGTTTGCTTGGTCTGTAAATCCTCCCATCTGTTCATAAAGCTGTAAATCGACATCAGCTTCTCTATCAGGTGCAAGTAATCTTACGTGGTACTAACGGACTCATCACTGGAAGTCTTGCTGAGGAACCGAAAGGGAAAAGGCGAATGTCGAAAAAGTTTGTATCGATATAAATATTTGATTGTAATGATAGTAATTGACTTTTTATTCACAGAAATGTCTTTTGAATCTTATAACTCTTTTGTTTTTCAACTTGTATTTTGGAACTTGTATTTTGGGTAGGGTTTTTAAGATCGTCTAACTACCAGCTATATCATTCATAATTTAGGTTAACAAAGGCACACCGGGATTCAAAGCTAGACAAGCAAATATTATTTTATCCCTTCTCCTAATGAAGCTCCATCATCATCATCATTATTATTATTATTATTATTATTATTATTATTATTATTATTAGTATTATCATTAACATTATTATTATTATTCTTAATTGCTTAGCTACAACCCTAGTTGGAAAAGCAGGATAATATAATTATGCCCAAGGGCTTCAACAGGGAAAATATCTCAGTGAGGGAAGGAAATAAGGAAATAAATAAACTATGAAAAGTGATAAAAAATTAAAATCAAATATTTTAAGAACAGTAATAACTTCAAAACATATCTTTCATGTATAAACTACAAAAAGAGACTTATGGCAGCTTGTTCGACATAAAACCATTTTCTGCAAGTTTGAACTTTTCACGTTCTAACGATACAACTACCCGATTAGGAAGATCATTCCACAACTTCTAGAATAAAACTTCTAGAATACTGTGTAGTATTGAGCCTCTTGATGGAGAAGGCCTGACTATTAGAATTAACTGCATACCTTGTATTACGAACACGGTGATACTCCTGAGTCTAAGTGATATAGTTTCAATTCTATGATTCTAAGACAGTATTTTTGGAAGAAGTTGCCAATCAATGACCTTCAATATCCCTTGCTACAATCCACTGTAGTCAGCTAATTATAAAGGCATCAGGCCTAGCAGGTTTTAGCTAGGGCTGCCCGTTTTGTCACTTGGATTATTTATGCACTGACTTACATATGTACTTCAGCTTAATTATGACCCATTGCCAGTTGTACAAGAACTACCCCATACGAGGAACTTATTTATCATCCTCTAAGCAATTATTCAAATTTCTAGTGAGTCGTAATTGTTTCCCGTCAAGTGTAACTTACAATACCAATAATGAAGTTCTATCTTTTTTCATATCTGCTAAATGTCCTCCAAGTCAAAATTTGGAATGTTATGTACATTATATGATACCTATGGGATGTATTAAGTGTACTTTTAGTCTTTAGTACGCGTGTAATTAGGTAGGATTGTATTTGCATGTTGAAGTTTAATTTATATGGCGTTTTCTA
>NC_090745.1:90632970-90635470 GCF_036898095.1 Palaemon carinicauda
GAGTCGACATCCAGTGAAAATCCCTAGCTCCTCTCTCCTCTCTCTCTCTCTCTCTCTCTCTCTCTCTCTCTCTCTCTCTCTCTCTCTCTCTCTCTCTCTCTCTCTCTCTTGTGTGTGTGTGTGTGTGTACGTTTTCGTAGCTTTTACTTTCTTACTCTGCTTGCAAAGCAAATGGCCCAATAAGCTGGCGAGATTTGGAGAAAGAATTCCGAGTCAACATTATAATGCTTGGCTGGTCATGACAGAATGAAATATTAAAGTAAATGGAGTTTTTTGAATATTGGCAAATTAAGCAATAAACTATAGTAACTGAAGAAATGTTTGTAAGGGCTGCTACCCTGATTTTAAACAAGAAGCACAAACATATATTTTTTCAATCTTATGAAGTATCGTCCAACAGGGATGGCTCCAAAGAAAACATAACCTATTATCCCTACCACATTCATCCATTCAATTACCGAGTCCTGGATGAACCCCCCGTGCACTAAAACCCCAAGAGCAAACAGTGTTTATTTAGTAGTTTCATACGCCAACGTAGAAGGGTCAACAGCAGTGCTTCCTTACATACTGTTTTATTCATCCCTATAGTGCATGTACATTTTTTCTTCTTGGATACCAAGTCTTTTTCGCCATTTTTTCAACGTTTTAAATGCCATTCTCTTCTATCACCTTCACTCTAAATATATTTTTACCAAATAATTGTTGTTTAATCCTTTCCACATGACGGAACCACCTCAAATTATAATATATACTGTATGTATATATTTGTATATATACATATATATATAATGTATATATATATATGTATATATGTATATATATATATAAATATATATATATATATATATATATATATATATATATATATATATATATATATATATATATATATATATGCTCTTAACCTTTGCCGTTTAAACTTAGGGAAGGGTATATTAATTATTGTTTTTACAATATGATTTCAACTGCATAATCATGAAAAACGTTTATGTGCAGAAAACCTTCACAACATAAACTGCTTCATGTGCCTACATGCACAGCATTATTAATGCATCAATATCCCTCACGTCGACACTGTGTCATTCTCCTCTTATATGGTTTATCCCAGTACTTCCGAATCATACATTATCCACGAAATCCCATGGTTCCTTGTTGTTACCTCGTGACTGAACCATCTAAAACACTAGTTATCCTTCGATCTTTATTTTCGATAACCTATCTACTAATTTCAAACATCTTTACATAATCTCCCTTTTTCAGTTCGCACTATGCAACAGACATCGATTTTAACAAGAAAACCCGTTTTTTTTTATTTATATTAGTTTAGTTACATTTCCAATAACATTTTCATTATTTTTCTTGAACTTTAGTTTTTTCATGAGGTATTTGAAGATGAAGTTGCTAGCCCCAAGCATTTTTCTACCCCATTGCAACTGACTGGCGAGCTGGTGCATAGTTCATTCGTTTAGGTCAACATTTTAATGATTAGCGCTCTTGCCTAAGGTCCATACAAACGCTCTCTTATATTATGTAACTACAACAAATCGGAAGGGAAAAGATATTAAGTGTTTACTAAGTGCTTTTTGTATTCTCATTGTATCTCATCAGTTAAAAAAAAACAGCCTCTGTGATAACTTAAACCGGAAACAAGGGAACGTATTACTTAAAAGTTCGTCTTTTAAAAATGTTCATTAAGAGTTTTCTTCTAGTCTTTAACTACCTAAAGTGGTGTTAAGCATTTTTACATGATTTATGATGCGTATCTTTATAATGTTACGTTTTACAATGTCGTTGCAATTTATGTTTTAAAGCACCTTAACAGTTGATAGTTTCATTGTGTTCTTTCATCTGTTGAAAGAAGAAAATAGCAGTATTAATTTCTTCTTGTGTCATATCTTTGCTGCTAGTGCCTTGTCACTATGTGGGATTTACCTTTTATTATGAAGACTACATGGAACACAATAGACTCTTGTATTTTCTGATTCAGAGAATTTTTAATCTATACGTTCTTTAATGTATTAATTTTGAAAATTACCTCAATACCAAAGTATTTTGAAATACAAAGCAAACTCACAAACTGTTGTCAAATTACCAACATCAAAGTCATTAATGGTATTGATTATGCGAAAAAACATGATTTTAGTTGTGTGGTATGATTTGATTAAAGATATTATTTACGACTTATGCATAGTAAAGCTAATATTTACGATTTAATTTCCATAGGCTTTTCATATACAATGAGTTTAAAATTCCTCTCTGATGTTAGCAATAAAACATCAGAAAATCGAGCTTAATTTCTACTTCCATCTTTAATGAAAATTTGATCGAAGACACCAAGATGTTTTAAGGCAGCTAAAATGTGTCTCACCCTTATCGGTATATCTTCAAAATGCCTGGTAAAAAATACTAGTCGGTAAATATTGAAGGGTAGAGGACTAGACATTAAGTCAGTATTTAGTCAGTGGGATGAGCACTTTGAATATTTGTTGAATGTGGACGA